>NW_027619129.1:0-52017 GCF_964187855.1 Myxine glutinosa
CTATCGCAAGTGCAAAAAGTGTTTTTTCGACACTAATACAAGTGCAAAAGTGGTTTCCTGCACCAACACAAGTGCGAAAAGTGGTTTTTCAACACTAACACAAGTGCGAAAAGTGGTTTTTCAACACTAAGACAAGTGCGAAAAGTGGTTTTTCCACACTAATACAAGTGCAAAAGTGGTTTCCTGCACCAACACAAGTGCGAAAAGTGGTTTTTCAACACTAACATAAGTGCGAAAAGTGGTTTTTCAACCCTATCACAAGTGCAAAAAGTGTTTTTTCCACACTAATACAAATGCAAAAGTGGCTTCCTGCACCAACACAAGTGCGAAAAGTGGTTTTTCAACACTAACACAAGTGCGAAAAGTGGTTTTTCAACACTAACACAAGTGCGAAAAGTGGTTTTTCAACACAAACACAAGTGCGAAAAGTGGTTTTTCAACACTAACACAAGTGCGAAAAGTGGTTTTTCAACACTAACACAAGTGCGAAAAGTGGTTTTTCAACACTAACACAAGTGCGAAAAGTGTTTTTTCAACACTAATACAAGTGCAAAAGTGGTTTCCTGCACCAACACAAGTGCGAAAAGTGGTTTTTCAACACTAACACAAGTGCGAAAAGTGGTTTTTCAACACTAACACAAGTGCGAAAAGTGGGTTTTCAACACTATCACAAGTGCAAAAAGTGTTTTTTCCACACTAATACAAGTGCAAAAGTGGTTTCCTGCACCAACACAAGTGCGAAAAGTGGTTTTTCAACACAAACACAAGTGCGAAAAGTGGTTTTTCAACACTAACACAAGTGCGAAAAGTGGTTTTTCAACACTAACACAAGTGCGAAAAGTGGTTTTTCAACACTAACACAAGTGCGAAAAGTGTTTTTTCAACACTAATACAAGTGCAAAAGTGGTTTCCTGCACCAACACAAGTGCGAAAAGTGGTTTTTCAACACTAACACAAGTGCGAAAAGTGGTTTTTCAACACTAACACAAGTGCGAAAAGTGGTTTTTCAACACTATCACAAGTGCAAAAAGTGTTTTTTCCACACTAATACAAGTGCAAAAGTGGTTTCCTGCACCAACACAAGTGCGAAAAGTGGTTTTTCAACACTAACACAATTGCGAAAAGTGGTTTTTCAACACTATCACAAGTGCAAAAAGTGTTTTTTCCACACTAATACAAGTGCAAAAGTGGTTTCCTGCACCAACACAAGTGCAAAAAGTGGTTTTTCAACACTAACACAAGTGCGAAAAGTGGTTTTTCAACACTAACACAAGTGCGAAAAGTGGTTTTTCAACACTAACACAAGTGCGAAAAGTGTTTTTTCAACACTAATACAAGTGCAAAAGTGGTTTCCTGCACCAACACAAGTGCGAAAAGTGGTTTTTCAACACTAACACAAGTGCGAAAAGTGGTTTTTCAACACTAACACAAGTGCGAAAAGTGGGTTTTCAACACTATCACAAGTGCAAAAAGTGTTTTTTCCACACTAATACAAGTGCAAAAGTGGTTTCCTGCACCAACACAAGTGCGAAAAGTGGTTTTTCAACACAAACACAAGTGCGAAAAGTGGTTTTTCAACACTAACACAAGTGCAAAAAGTGGTTTTTCCACACTAATACAAGTGCAAAAGTGGTTTCCTGCACCAACACAAGTGCGAAAAGTGGTTTTTCAACACTAACACAAGTGCGAAAAGTGGTTTTTCAACACCAACACAAGTGCGAAAAGTGGTTTTTCAACACTAACACAAGTGCGAAAAGTGGTTTTTCAACACTATCACAAGTGCAAAAAGTGTTTTTTCCACACTAATACAAGTGCAAAAGTGGTTTCCTGCACCAACACAAGTGCGAAAAGTGGTTTTTCAACACTAACACAAGTGCGAAAAGTGGTTTTTCAACACTAACACAAGTGCGAAAAGTGGTTTTTCCACACTAATACAAGTGCAAAAGTGGTTTCCTGCACCAACACAAGTGCGAAAAGTGGTTTTTCAACACTAACACAAGTGCGAAAAGTGGTTTTTCAACACTAACACAAGTGCGAAAAGTGGTTTTTCAACACTAACACAAGTGCGAAAAGTGGTTTTTCAACACTAACACAAGTGCGAAAAGTGGTTTTTCCCACACTAATACAAGTGCAAAAGTGGTTTCCTGCACCAACACAAGTGCGAAAAGTGGTTTTTCAACACTAACACAAGTGCGAAAAGTGGTTTTTCAACACTATCACAAGTGCAAAAAGTGTTTTTTCCACACTAATACAAGTGCAAAAGTGGTTTCCTGCACCAACACAAGTGCGAAAAGTGGTTTTTCAACACTAACACGAGTGCGAAAAGTGGTTTTTCAACACTATCGCAAGTGCAAAAAGTGTTTTTTCGACACTAATACAAGTGCAAAAGTGGTTTCCTGCACCAACACAAGTGCGAAAAGTGGTTTTTCAACACTAACACAAGTGCGAAAAGTGGTTTTTCAACACTAAGACAAGTGCGAAAAGTGGTTTTTCCACACTAATACAAGTGCAAAAGTGGTTTCCTGCACCAACACAAGTGCGAAAAGTGGTTTTTCAACACTAACATAAGTGCGAAAAGTGGTTTTTCAACCCTATCACAAGTGCAAAAAGTGTTTTTTCCACACTAATACAAATGCAAAAGTGGCTTCCTGCACCAACACAAGTGCGAAAAGTGGTTTTTCAACACTAACACAAGTGCGAAAAGTGGTTTTTCAACACTAACACAAGTGCGAAAAGTGGTTTTTCAACACAAACACAAGTGCGAAAAGTGGTTTTTCAACACTAACACAAGTGCGAAAAGTGGTTTTTCAACACTAACACAAGTGCGAAAAGTGGTTTTTCAACACTAACACAAGTGCGAAAAGTGTTTTTTCAACACTAATACAAGTGCAAAAGTGGTTTCCTGCACCAACACAAGTGCGAAAAGTGGTTTTTCAACACTAACACAAGTGCGAAAAGTGGTTTTTCAACACTAACACAAGTGCGAAAAGTGGGTTTTCAACACTATCACAAGTGCAAAAAGTGTTTTTTCCACACTAATACAAGTGCAAAAGTGGTTTCCTGCACCAACACAAGTGCGAAAAGTGGTTTTTCAACACAAACACAAGTGCGAAAAGTGGTTTTTCAACACTAACACAAGTGCGAAAAGTGGTTTTTCAACACTAACACAAGTGCGAAAAGTGGTTTTTCAACACTAACACAAGTGCGAAAAGTGTTTTTTCAACACTAATACAAGTGCAAAAGTGGTTTCCTGCACCAACACAAGTGCGAAAAGTGGTTTTTCAACACTAACACAAGTGCGAAAAGTGGTTTTTCAACACTAACACAAGTGCGAAAAGTGGTTTTTCAACACTATCACAAGTGCAAAAAGTGTTTTTTCCACACTAATACAAGTGCAAAAGTGGTTTCCTGCACCAACACAAGTGCGAAAAGTGGTTTTTCAACACTAACACAATTGCGAAAAGTGGTTTTTCAACACTATCACAAGTGCAAAAAGTGTTTTTTCCACACTAATACAAGTGCAAAAGTGGTTTCCTGCACCAACACAAGTGCAAAAAGTGGTTTTTCAACACTAACACAAGTGCGAAAAGTGGTTTTTCAACACTAACACAAGTGCGAAAAGTGGTTTTTCAACACTAACACAAGTGCGAAAAGTGTTTTTTCAACACTAATACAAGTGCAAAAGTGGTTTCCTGCACCAACACAAGTGCGAAAAGTGGTTTTTCAACACTAACACAAGTGCGAAAAGTGGTTTTTCAACACTAACACAAGTGCGAAAAGTGGGTTTTCAACACTATCACAAGTGCAAAAAGTGTTTTTTCCACACTAATACAAGTGCAAAAGTGGTTTCCTGCACCAACACAAGTGCGAAAAGTGGTTTTTCAACACAAACACAAGTGCGAAAAGTGGTTTTTCAACACTAACACAAGTGCGAAAAGTGGTTTTTCCACACTAATACAAGTGCAAAAGTGGTTTCCTGCACCAACACAAGTGCGAAAAGTGGTTTTTCAACACTAACACAAGTGCGAAAAGTGGTTTTTCAACACCAACACAAGTGCGAAAAGTGGTTTTTCAACACTAACACAAGTGCGAAAAGTGGTTTTTCAACACTATCACAAGTGCAAAAAGTGTTTTTTCCACACTAATACAAGTGCAAAAGTGGTTTCCTGCACCAACACAAGTGCGAAAAGTGGTTTTTCAACACTAACACAAGTGCGAAAAGTGGTTTTTCAACACTAACACAAGTGCGAAAAGTGGTTTTTCCACACTAATACAAGTGCAAAAGTGGTTTCCTGCACCAACACAAGTGCGAAAAGTGGTTTTTCAACACTAACACAAGTGCGAAAAGTGGTTTTTCAACACTAACACAAGTGCGAAAAGTGGTTTTTCAACACTAACACAAGTGCGAAAAGTGGTTTTTCAACACTAACACAAGTGCGAAAAGTGGTTTTTCCCACACTAATACAAGTGCAAAAGTGGTTTCCTGCACCAACACAAGTGCGAAAAGTGGTTTTTCAACACTAACACAAGTGCGAAAAGTGGTTTTTCAACACTATCACAAGTGCAAAAAGTGTTTTTTCCACACTAATACAAGTGCAAAAGTGGTTTCCTGCACCAACACAAGTGCGAAAAGTGGTTTTTCAACACTAACACGAGTGCGAAAAGTGGTTTTTCAACACTATCGCAAGTGCAAAAAGTGTTTTTTCGACACTAATACAAGTGCAAAAGTGGTTTCCTGCACCAACACAAGTGCGAAAAGTGGTTTTTCAACACTAACACAAGTGCGAAAAGTGGTTTTTCAACACTAAGACAAGTGCGAAAAGTGGTTTTTCCACACTAATACAAGTGCAAAAGTGGTTTCCTGCACCAACACAAGTGCGAAAAGTGGTTTTTCAACACTAACATAAGTGCGAAAAGTGGTTTTTCAACCCTATCACAAGTGCAAAAAGTGTTTTTTCCACACTAATACAAATGCAAAAGTGGCTTCCTGCACCAACACAAGTGCGAAAAGTGGTTTTTCAACACTAACACAAGTGCGAAAAGTGGTTTTTCAACACTAACACAAGTGAGAAAAGTGTTTTTTCCACACTAATAAAAGTGCAAAAGTGGTTGCCTGCACCAACACAAGTGCGAAAATTGGTTTTTCAACACTAACACAAGTGCGAAAAGTGGTTTTTCAACACTATCACAAGTGCAAAACGTGTTTTTCCACACTAATACAAGTGCAAAAGTGGTTTCCTGCACCAACACAAGTGTGAAAAGTGGTTTTTCAACACTAACACAAGTGCGAAAAGTGGTTTTTCAACACTAACACAATTGCAAAAAGTGGTTTTTCAACACTATCACAAGTGCAAAAAGTGTTTTTTCCACACTAATACAAGTGCAAAAGTGGTTTCCTGCACCAACACAAGTGCGAAAAGTGGTTTTTCAACACTAACACAAGTGCGAAAAGTGGTTTTTCAACACTAACACAAGTGTGAAAAGTGGTTTTCAACACTATCACAAGTGCAAAAAGTGTTTTTTCCACACTAATACAAGTGCGAAAGTGGTTTCCTGCACCAACACAAGTGCGAAAAGTGGTTTTTCAACACTAACACAAGTGCGAAAAGTGGTTTTTCAACACTAACACAAGTGCGAAAAGTGGTTTTTCCACACTAATACAAGTGCAAAAGTGGTTTCCTGCACCAACACAAGTGCGAAAAGTGGTTTTTCAACACGAACACAAGTGCGAAAAGTGGTTTTTCAACACTATCACAAGTGCAAAAAGTGTTTTTTCCACACTAATACAAGTGCAAAAGTGGTTTCCTGCACCAACACAAGTGCGAAAAGTGGTTTTTCAACACTAACACAAGTGCGAAAAGTGGTTTTTCAACACTAACACAAGTGCGAAAAGTGGTTTTTCCACACTAATACAAGTGCAAAAGTGGTTGCCTGCACCAACACAAGTGCGAAAAGCGGTTTTTCAACACTAACACAAGTGCGGAAAGTGGTTTTTCAACACTAACACAAGTGCGAAAAGTGGTTTTTCAACACTATCACAAGTGCAAAAAGTGTTTTTCCACACTAATACAAGTGCAAAAGTGGTTTCCTGCACCAACACAAGTGCGAAAAGTGGTTTTTCAACACTAACACAAGTGCGAAAAGTGGTTTTTCAACACTAACACAAGTGCGAAAAGTGGTTTTTCCACACTAATACAAGTGCAAAAGTGGTTTCCTGCACCAACACAAGTGCGAAAAGTGGTTTTTCAACACTAACACAAGTGCGAAAAGTGGTTTTTGAACACTATCACAAGTGCAAAAAGTGTTTTTTCCACACTAATACAAGTGCAAAAGTGGTTTCCTGCACCAACACAAGTGCGAAAAGTGGTTTTTCAACACTAACACAAGTGCGAAAAGTGGTTTTTCAACACTAACACAAGTGCGAAAAGTGGTTTTTCAACACTATCACAATTGCAAAAAGTGTTTTTTCCACACTAATACAAGGGCAAAAGTGGTTTCCTGCACCAACACAAGTGCGAAAAGTGGTTTTTCAACACTATCACAAGTGCGAAAAGTAGTTTTTCAACACTAACACAAGTGCGAAAAGTTGGTTTTTCCCACACTAATACAAGTGCAAAAGTGGTTTCCTGCACCAACACAAGTGCGAAAAGTGGTTTTTCAACACTAACACAAGTGCGAAAAGTGGTTTTTCAACACTATCACAAGTGCAAAAAGTGTTTTTTCCACACTAATACAAGTGCAAAAGTGGTTTCCTGCACCAACACAAGTACGAAAAGTGGTTTTTCAACACTAACACGAGTGCGAAAAGTGGTTTTTCAACACTAACACAAGTGCGAAAAGTGGTTTTTCAACACTAAGACAAGTGCGAAAAGTGGTTTTTCCACACTAATACAAGTGCAAAAGTGGTTTCCTGCACCAACACAAGTGCGAAAAGTGGTTTTTCAACACTAACACAAGTGCGAAAAGTGGTTTTTCAACCCTATCACAAGTGCAAAAAGTGTTTTTTCCACACTAATACAAATGCAAAAGTGGCTTCCTGCACCAACACAAGTGCGAAAAGTGGTTTTTCAACACTAACACAAGTGCGAAAAGTGGTTTTTCAACACTAACACAAGTGAGAAAAGTGTTTTTTCCACACTAATAAAAGTGCAAAAGTGGTTGCCTGCACCAACACAAGTGCGAAAATTGGTTTTTCAACACTAACACAAGTGCGAAAAGTGGTTTTTCAACACTAATACAAGTGCAAAAGTGGTTTCCTGCACCAACACAAGTGTGAAAAGTGGTTTCTCAACACTAACACAAGTGCGAAAAGTGGTTTTTCAACACTAACACAATTGCAAAAAGTGGTTTTTCAACACTATCACAAGTGCAAAAAGTGTTTTTTCCACACTAATACAAGTGCAAAAGTGGTTTCCTGCACCAACACAAGTGCGAAAAGTGGTTTTTCAACACTAACACAAGTGCGAAAAGTGGTTTTTCAACACTAACACAAGTGTGAAAAGTGGTTTTTCAACACTATCACAAGTGCAAAAAGTGTTTTTTCCACACTAATACAAGTGCGAAAGTGGTTTCCTGCACCAACACAAGTGCGAAAAGTGGTTTTTCAACACTAACACAAGTGCGAAAAGTGGTTTTTCAACACTAACACAAGTTCGAAAAGTGGTTTTTCAACACCAACACAAGTGCAAAAAGTGTTTTTTCCACACTAATACAAGTGCAAAAGTGGTTTCCTGCACCAACACAAGTGCAAAAAGTGGTTTTTCAACACTAACACAAGTGCGACAAGTGGTTTTTCAACACTAACACAAGTGCGAAAAGTGTTTTTTCAACACTAATACAAGTGCAAAAGTGGTTTCCTGCACCAACACAAGTGCGAAAAGTGGTTTTTCAACACTAACACAAGTGCGAAAAGTGGTTTTTCAACACTAACACAAGTGCGAAAAGTGGGTTTTCAACACTATCACAAGTGCAAAAAGTGTTTTTTTCCACACTAATACAAGTGCAAAAGTGGTTTCCTGCACCAACACAAGTGCGAAAAGTGGTTTTTCAACACAAACACAAGTGCGAAAAGTGGTTTTTCAACACTAACACAAGTGCGAAAAGTGGTTTTTCCACACTAATACAAGTGCAAAAGTGGTTTCCTGCACCAACACAAGTGCGAAAAGTGGTTTTTCAACACTAACACAAGTGCGAAAAGTGGTTTTTCAACACCAACACAAGTGCGAAAAGTGGTTTTTCAACACTAACACAAGTGCGAAAAGTGGTTTTTCAACACTATCACAAGTGCAAAAAGTGTTTTTTCTACACTAATACAAGTGCAAAAGTGGTTTCCTGCACCAACACAAGTGCGAAAAGTGGTTTTTCAACACTAACATAAGTGCGAAAAGTGGTTTTTCAACCCTATCACAAGTGCAAAAAGTGTTTTTTCCACACTAATACAAATGCAAAAGTGGCTTCCTGCACCAACACAAGTGCGAAAAGTGGTTTTTCAACACTAACACAAGTGCGAAAAGTGGTTTTTCAACACTAACACAAGTGCGAAAAGTGGTTTTTCAACACAAACACAAGTGCGAAAAGTGTTTTTCAACACTAACACAAGTGCGAAAAGTGGTTTTTCAACACTAACACAAGTGCGAAAAGTGGTTTTTCAACACTAACACAAGTGCGAAAAGTGTTTTTTTCAACACTAATACAAGTGCAAAAGTGGTTTCCTGCACCAACACAAGTGCGAAAAGTGGTTTTTCAACACTAACACAAGTGCGAAAAGTGGTTTTTCAACACTAACACAAGTGCGAAAAGTGGGTTTTCAACACTATCACAAGTGCAAAAAGTGTTTTTTTCCACACTAATACAAGTGCAAAAGTGGTTTCCTGCACCAACACAAGTGCGAAAAGTGGTTTTTCAACACAAACACAAGTGCGAAAAGTGGTTTTTCAACACTAACACAAGTGCGAAAAGTGGTTTTTCAACACTAACACAAGTGCGAAAAGTGGTTTTTCAACACTAACACAAGTGCGAAAAGTGTTTTTTCAACACTAATACAAGTGCAAAAGTGGTTTCCTGCACCAACACAAGTGCGGAAAGTGGTTTTTCAACACTAACACAAGTGCGAAAAGTGGTTTTTCAACACTAACACAAGTGCGAAAAGTGGTTTTTCAACACTATCACAAGTGCAAAAAGTGTTTTTTCCACACTAATACAAGTGCAAAAGTGGTTTCCTGCACCAACACAAGTGCGAAAAGTGGTTTTTCAACACTAACACAATTGCGAAAAGTGGTTTTTCAACACTATCACAAGTGCAAAAAGTGTTTTTTCCACACTAATACAAGTGCAAAAGTGGTTTCCTGCACCAACACAAGTGCAAAAAGTGGTTTTTCAACACTAACACAAGTGCGAAAAGTGGTTTTTCAACACTAACACAAGTGCGAAAAGTGGTTTTTCAACACTAACACAAGTGCGAAAAGTGTTTTTTCAACACTAATACAAGTGCAAAAGTGGTTTCCTGCACCAACACAAGTGCGAAAAGTGGTTTTTCAACACTAACACAAGTGCGAAAAGTGGTTTTTCAACACTAACACAAGTGCGAAAAGTGGGTTTTCAACACTATCACAAGTGCAAAAAGTGTTTTTTCCACACTAATACAAGTGCAAAAGTGGTTTCCTGCACCAACACAAGTGCGAAAAGTGGTTTTTCAACACAAACACAAGTGCGAAAAGTGGTTTTTCAACACTAACACAAGTGCGAAAAGTGGTTTTTCCACACTAATACAAGTGCAAAAGTGGTTTCCTGCACCAACACAAGTGCGAAAAGTGGTTTTTCAACACTAACACAAGTGCGAAAAGTGGTTTTTCAACACCAACACAAGTGCGAAAAGTGGTTTTTCAACACTAACACAAGTGCGAAAAGTGGTTTTTCAACACTATCACAAGTGCAAAAAGTGTTTTTTCCACACTAATACAAGTGCAAAAGTGGTTTCCTGCACCAACACAAGTGCGAAAAGTGGTTTTTCAACACTAACACAAGTGCGAAAAGTGGTTTTTCAACACTAACACAAGTGCGAAAAGTGGTTTTTCCACACTAATACAAGTGCAAAAGTGGTTTCCTGCACCAACACAAGTGCGAAAAGTGGTTTTTCAACACTAACACAAGTGCGAAAAGTGGTTTTTCAACACTAACACAAGTGCGAAAAGTGGTTTTTCAACACTAACACAAGTGCGAAAAGTGGTTTTTCAACACTAACACAAGTGCGAAAAGTGGTTTTTCCCACACTAATACAAGTGCAAAAGTGGTTTCCTGCACCAACACAAGTGCGAAAAGTGGTTTTTCAACACTAACACAAGTGCGAAAAGTGGTTTTTCAACACTATCACAAGTGCAAAAAGTGTTTTTTCCACACTAATACAAGTGCAAAAGTGGTTTCCTGCACCAACACAAGTGCGAAAAGTGGTTTTTCAACACTAACACGAGTGCGAAAAGTGGTTTTTCAACACTATCGCAAGTGCAAAAAGTGTTTTTTCGACACTAATACAAGTGCAAAAGTGGTTTCCTGCACCAACACAAGTGCGAAAAGTGGTTTTTCAACACTAACACAAGTGCGAAAAGTGGTTTTTCAACACTAAGACAAGTGCGAAAAGTGGTTTTTCCACACTAATACAAGTGCAAAAGTGGTTTCCTGCACCAACACAAGTGCGAAAAGTGGTTTTTCAACACTAACATAAGTGCGAAAAGTGGTTTTTCAACCCTATCACAAGTGCAAAAAGTGTTTTTTCCACACTAATACAAATGCAAAAGTGGCTTCCTGCACCAACACAAGTGCGAAAAGTGGTTTTTCAACACTAACACAAGTGCGAAAAGTGGTTTTTCAACACTAACACAAGTGAGAAAAGTGTTTTTTCCACACTAATAAAAGTGCAAAAGTGGTTGCCTGCACCAACACAAGTGCGAAAATTGGTTTTTCAACACTAACACAAGTGCGAAAAGTGGTTTTTCAACACTATCACAAGTGCAAAACGTGTTTTTTCCACACTAATACAAGTGCAAAAGTGGTTTCCTGCACCAACACAAGTGTGAAAAGTGGTTTTTCAACACTAACACAAGTGCGAAAAGTGGTTTTTCAACACTAACACAATTGCAAAAAGTGGTTTTTCAACACTATCACAAGTGCAAAAAGTGTTTTTTCCACACTAATACAAGTGCAAAAGTGGTTTCCTGCACCAACACAAGTGCGAAAAGTGGTTTTTCAACACTAACACAAGTGCGAAAAGTGGTTTTTCAACACTAACACAAGTGTGAAAAGTGGTTTTCAACACTATCACAAGTGCAAAAAGTGTTTTTTCCACACTAATACAAGTGCGAAAGTGGTTTCCTGCACCAACACAAGTGCGAAAAGTGGTTTTTCAACACTAACACAAGTGCGAAAAGTGGTTTTTCAACACTAACACAAGTGCGAAAAGTGGTTTTTCCACACTAATACAAGTGCAAAAGTGGTTTCCTGCACCAACACAAGTGCGAAAAGTGGTTTTTCAACACGAACACAAGTGCGAAAAGTGGTTTTTCAACACTATCACAAGTGCAAAAAGTGTTTTTTCCACACTAATACAAGTGCAAAAGTGGTTTCCTGCACCAACACAAGTGCGAAAAGTGGTTTTTCAACACTAACACAAGTGCGAAAAGTGGTTTTTCAACACTAACACAAGTGCGAAAAGTGGTTTTTCCACACTAATACAAGTGCAAAAGTGGTTGCCTGCACCAACACAAGTGCGAAAAGCGGTTTTTCAACACTAACACAAGTGCAGAAAGTGGTTTTTCAACACTAACACAAGTGCGAAAAGTGGTTTTTCAACACTATCACAAGTGCAAAAAGTGTTTTTCCACACTAATACAAGTGCAAAAGTGGTTTCCTGCACCAACACAAGTGCGAAAAGTGGTTTTTCAACACTAACACAAGTGCGAAAAGTGGTTTTTCAACACTAACACAAGTGCGAAAAGTGGTTTTTCCACACTAATACAAGTGCAAAAGTGGTTTCCTGCACCAACACAAGTGCGAAAAGTGGTTTTTCAACACTAACACAAGTGCGAAAAGTGGTTTTTGAACACTATCACAAGTGCAAAAAGTGTTTTTTCCACACTAATACAAGTGCAAAAGTGGTTTCCTGCACCAACACAAGTGCGAAAAGTGGTTTTTCAACACTAACACAAGTGCGAAAAGTGGTTTTTCAACACTAACACAAGTGCGAAAAGTGGTTTTTCAACACTATCACAATTGCAAAAAGTGTTTTTTCCACACTAATACAAGGGCAAAAGTGGTTTCCTGCACCAACACAAGTGCGAAAAGTGGTTTTTCAACACTATCACAAGTGCGAAAAGTAGTTTTTCAACACTAACACAAGTGCGAAAAGTGGTTTTTCAACACCAACACAAGTGCAAAAAGTGTTTTTTCCACACTAATACAAGTGCAAAAGTGGTTTCCTGCACCAACACAAGTGCAAAAAGTGGTTTTTCAACACTAACACAAGTGCGACAAGTGGTTTTTCAACACTAACACAAGTGCGAAAAGTGTTTTTTCAACACTAATACAAGTGCAAAAGTGGTTTCCTGCACCAACACAAGTGCGAAAAGTGGTTTTTCAACACTAACACAAGTGCGAAAAGTGGTTTTTCAACACTAACACAAGTGCGAAAAGTGGGTTTTCAACACTATCACAAGTGCAAAAAGTGTTTTTTCCACACTAATACAAGTGCAAAAGTGGTTTCCTGCACCAACACAAGTGCGAAAAGTGGTTTTTCAACACAAACACAAGTGCGAAAAGTGGTTTTTCAACACTAACACAAGTGCGAAAAGTGGTTTTTCCACACTAATACAAGTGCAAAAGTGGTTTCCTGCACCAACACAAGTGCGAAAAGTGGTTTTTCAACACTAACACAAGTGCGAAAAGTGGTTTTTCAACACCAACACAAGTGCGAAAAGTGGTTTTTCAACACTAACACAAGTGCGAAAAGTGGTTTTTCAACACTATCACAAGTGCAAAAAGTGTTTTTTCTACACTAATACAAGTGCAAAAAGTGTTTTTTCCACACTAATACAAGTGCGAAAAGTGGTTTTTCAACACTATCACAAGTGCAAAAAGTGTTTTTCCACACTAATACAAGTGCAAAAGTGGTTTCCTGCACCAACACAAGTGCGAAAAGTGGTTTTTCAACACAAACACAAGTGCGAAAAGTGGTTTTTCAACACTAACACAAGTGCGAAAAGTGGTTTTTCCACACTAATACAAGTGCAAAAGTGGTTTCCTGCACCAACACAAGTGCGAAAAGTGGTTTTTCAACACTAACACAAGTTCGAAAAGTGGTTTTTCAACACCAACACAAGTGCGAAAAGTGGTTTTTCAACACTAACACAAGTGCGAAAAGTGGTTTTTCAACACTATCACAAGTGCAAAAAGTGTTTTTTCCACACTAATACAAGTGCAAACGTGGTTTCCTGCACCAACACAAGTGCGAAAAGTGGGTTTTCAACACTAACACAAGTGCGAAAAGTGGTTTTTCAACACTAACACAAGTGCGAAAAGTGGTTTTTCCACACTAATACAAGTGCAAAACTGGTTTCCTGCACCAACACAAGTGCGAAAAGTGGTTTTTCAACACTAACACAAGTGCGAAAAGTGGGTTTTCAACACTAACACAAGTGCGAAAAGTGGTTTCCTGCACCAACACAAGTGCGAAAAGTGGTTTTTCAACACTAACACAAGTGCGAAAAGTGGTTTTTCAACACTAACACAAATGCGAAAAGTGGTTTTTCAACACTATCACAAGTGCAAAAAGTGTTTTTTCCACACATTATTACAAGTGCAAAAGTGGTTTCCTGCACCAACACAAGTGCGAAAAGTGGTTTTTCAACACTAACACAAGTGCGAAAAGTGGTTTTTCAACACTATCACAAGTGCAAAAAGTGTTTTTTCCACACTAATACAAGTGCAAAAGTGGTTTCCTGCACCAACACAAGTGCGAAAAGTGGTTTTTCAACACTAACACAAGTGCGAAAAGTGGTTTTTCAACACTATCACACATGCAAAAAGTGTTTTTTCCACACTAATACAAGTGCAAAAGTGGTTTCCTGCACCAACACAAGTGCAAAAAGTGGTTTTTCAACATTAACACAAGTGCGAAAAGTGGTTTTTCAACATTAACACAAGTGCGAAAAGTGGTTTTTCCACACTAATACAAGTGCAAAAGTGGTTTCCTGCACCAACACAAGTGCGAAAAGTGGTTTTTCAACACTAACACAAGTGCGAAAAGTGGTTTTTCAACACTATCACAAGTGCAAAAAGTGTTTTTTCCACACTAATACAAGTGCAAAAGTGGTTTCCTGCACCAACACAAGTGCAAAAAGTGGTTTTTCAACACTAACACAAGTGCGAAAAGTGGTTTTTCCACACTAATACAAGTGCAAAAGTGGTTTCCTGCACCAACACAAGTGCGAAAAGTGGTTTTTCAACACTAACACAAGTGCGAAAAGTGCTTTTTCAACACTAACACAAGTGCGAAAAGTGGTTTTTCCACACTAATACAAGTGCAAAAGTGGTTTCCTGCACCAACACAAGTGCGAAAAGTGGTTTTTCAACACTAACACAAGTGCGGAAAGTGGTTTTTCAACACTAACACAAGTGCGAAAAGTGGTTTTTCAACACTATCACAAGTGCAAAAAGTGTTTTTTCCACACTAATACAAGTGCAAAAGTGGTTTCCTGCACCAACACAAGTGCGAAAAGTGGTTTTTCAACACTAACACAAGTGCGAAAAGTGGTTTTTCAACACTATCACAAGTGCAAAAAGTGTTTTTTCCACACTAATACAAGTGCAAAAGTGGTTTCCTGCACCAACACAAGTGCAAAAAGTGGTTTTTCAACACTAACACAAGTGCGAAAAGTGGTTTTTCAACACTAACACAAGTGCGAAAAGTGGTTTTTCCACACTAATACAAGTGCAAAAGTGGTTTCCTGCACCAACACAAGTGCGAAAAGTGGTTTTTCAACACTAACACAAGTGCGAAAAGTGGTTTTTCAACACCAACACAAGTGCGAAAAGTGGTTTTTCAACACTAACACAAGTGCGAAAAGTGGTTTTTCAACACTATCACAAGTGCAAAAAGTGTTTTTTCTACACTAATACAAGTGCAAAAAGTGTTTTTTCCACACTAATACAAGTGCGAAAAGTGGTTTTTCAACACTATCACAAGTGCAAAAAGTGTTTTTCCACACTAATACAAGTGCAAAAGTGGTTTCCTGCACCAACACAAGTGCGAAAAGTGGTTTTTCAACACAAACACAAGTGCGAAAAGTGGTTTTTCAACACTAACACAAGTGCGAAAAGTGGTTTTTCCACACTAATACAAGTGCAAAAGTGGTTTCCTGCACCAACACAAGTGCGAAAAGTGGTTTTTCAACACTAACACAAGTTCGAAAAGTGGTTTTTCAACACCAACACAAGTGCGAAAAGTGGTTTTTCAACACTAACACAAGTGCGAAAAGTGGTTTTTCAACACTATCACAAGTGCAAAAAGTGTTTTTTCCACACTAATACAAGTGCAAACGTGGTTTCCTGCACCAACACAAGTGCGAAAAGTGGGTTTTCAACACTAACACAAGTGCGAAAAGTGGTTTTTCAACACTAACACAAGTGCGAAAAGTGGTTTTTCCACACTAATACAAGTGCAAAACTGGTTTCCTGCACCAACACAAGTGCGAAAAGTGGTTTTTCAACACTAACACAAGTGCGAAAAGTGGGTTTTCAACACTAACACAAGTGCGAAAAGTGGTTTCCTGCACCAACACAAGTGCGAAAAGTGGTTTTTCAACACTAACACAAGTGCGAAAAGTGGTTTTTCAACACTAACACAAATGCGAAAAGTGGTTTTTCAACACTATCACAAGTGCAAAAAGTGTTTTTTCCACACATTATTACAAGTGCAAAAGTGGTTTCCTGCACCAACACAAGTGCGAAAAGTGGTTTTTCAACACTAACACAAGTGCGAAAAGTGGTTTTTCAACACTATCACAAGTGCAAAAAGTGTTTTTTCCACACTAATACAAGTGCAAAAGTGGTTTCCTGCACCAACACAAGTGCGAAAAGTGGTTTTTCAACACTAACACAAGTGCGAAAAGTGGTTTTTCAACACTATCACACATGCAAAAAGTGTTTTTTCCACACTAATACAAGTGCAAAAGTGGTTTCCTGCACCAACACAAGTGCAAAAAGTGGTTTTCAACATTAACACAAGTGCGAAAAGTGGTTTTTCAACATTAACACAAGTGCGAAAAGTGGTTTTTCCACACTAATACAAGTGCAAAAGTGGTTTCCTGCACCAACACAAGTGCGAAAAGTGGTTTTTCAACACTAACACAAGTGCGAAAAGTGGTTTTTCAACACTATCACAAGTGCAAAAAGTGTTTTTTCCACACTAATACAAGTGCAAAAGTGGTTTCCTGCACCAACACAAGTGCAAAAAGTGGTTTTTCAACACTAACACAAGTGCGAAAAGTGGTTTTTCCACACTAATACAAGTGCAAAAGTGGTTTCCTGCACCAACACAAGTGCGAAAAGTGGTTTTTCAACACTAACACAAGTGCGAAAAGTGCTTTTTCAACACTAACACAAGTGCGAAAAGTGGTTTTTCCACACTAATACAAGTGCAAAAGTGGTTTCCTGCACCAACACAAGTGCGAAAAGTGGTTTTTCAACACTAACACAAGTGCGGAAAGTGGTTTTTCAACACTAACACAAGTGCGAAAAGTGGTTTTTCAACACTATCACAAGTGCAAAAAGTGTTTTTTCCACACTAATACAAGTGCAAAAGTGGTTTCCTGCACCAACACAAGTGCGAAAAGTGGTTTTTCAACACTAACACAAGTGCGAAAAGTGGTTTTTCAACACTATCACAAGTGCAAAAAGTGTTTTTTCCACACTAATACAAGTGCAAAAGTGGTTTCCTGCACCAACACAAGTGCAAAAAGTGGTTTTTCAACACTAACACAAGTGCGAAAAGTGGTTTTTCAACACTAACACAAGTGCGAAAAGTGGTTTTTCAACACTAACACAAGTGCGAAAAGTGTTTTTTCAACACTAATACAAGTGCAAAAGTGGTTTTTCAACACTAACACAAGTGCGAAAAGTGGTTTTTCAACACTAACACAAGTGTGAAAAGTGGTTTTTCAACACTATCACAAGTGCAAAAAGTGTTTTTTCCACACTAATACAAGTGCGAATGTGGTTTCCTGCACCAACACAAGTGCGAAAAGTGGTTTTTCAACACTAACACAAGTGCGAAAAGTGTTTTTTTCAACACTAACACAAGTGCGAAAAGTGGTTTTCCACACTAATACAAGTGCAAAAGTGGTTTCCTGCACCAACACAAGTGCGAAAAGTGGTTTTTCAACACGAACACAAGTGCGAAAAGTGGTTTTTCAACACTACCACAAGTGCAAAAAGTGTTTTTTCCACACTAATACAAGTGCAAAGTGGTTTCCTGCACCAACACAAGTGTGAAAAGTGGTTTTTCAACACTAACACAAGTGCGAAAAGTGGTTTTTCAACACTAATCACAAGTGCGAAAAGTGGGTTTTCCACACTAATACAAGTGCAAAAGTGGTTTCCTGCACCAACACAAGTGCGAAAAGTGATTTTTCAACACAAACACAAGTGCGAAAAGTGGTTTTTCAACACTAACACAAGTGCGAAAAGTGGTTTTTCCACACTAATACAAGTGCAAAAGTGGTTTCCTGCACCAACACAAGTGCGAAAAGTGGGTTTTTCAACACAAACACAAGTGCGAAAAGTGGTTTTCAACACTAACACAAGTGCGAAAAGTGGTTTTTCCACACTAATACAAGTGCAAAAGTGGTTTCCTGCACCAACACAAGTGCGAAAAGTGGTTTTTCAACACTAACACAAGTGCGAAAAGTGGTTTTTCAACACCAACACAAGTGCGAAAAGTGGTTTTTCAACACTAACACAAGTGCGAAAAGTGGTTTTTTCAACACTATCACAAGTGCAAAAAGTGTTTTTTCCACACTAATACAAGTGCAAAAGTGGTTTCCTGCACCAACACAAGTGCGAAAAGTGGGTTTTCAACACTAACACAAGTGCGAAAAGTGTTTTTTCAACACTAACACAAGTGCGAAAAGTGGTTTTTCCACACTAATACAAGTGCAAAACTGGTTTCCTGCACCAACACAAGTGCGAAAAGTGGTTTTTCAACACTAACACAAGTGCGAAAAGTGGGTTTTCAACACTAACACAAGTGCGAAAACTGGTTTCCTGCACCAACACAAGTGCGAAAAGTGGTTTTTCAACACTAACACAAGTGCGAAAAGTGGTTTTTCAACACTAACATAAGTGCGAAAAGTGGTTTTTCAACACTATCACAAGTGCAAAAAGTGTTTTTTCCACACTAATACAAGTGCAAAAGTGGTTTCCTGCACCAACACAAGTGCGAAAAGTGGTTTTTCAACACTAACACAAGTGCGAAAAGTGGTTTTTCAACACTATCACAAGTGCAAAAAGTGTTTTTTCCACACTAATACAAGTGCAAAAGTGGTTTCCTGCACCAACACAAGTGCGAAAAGTGGTTTTTCAACACTAACACAAGTGCGAAAGTGGTTTTTCAACACTAACACAAGTGCGAAAAGTGTTTTTTCAACACTATCACACGTGCAAAAAGTGTTTTTTCCACACTAATACAAGTGCAAAAGTGGTTTCCTGCACCAACACAAGTGCAAAAAGTGGTTTTTCAACATTAACACAAGTGCGAAAAGTGGTTTTTCAACATTAACACAATTGCGAAAAGTGGTTTTTCCACACTAATACAAGTGCAAAAGTGGTTTCCTGCACCAACACAAGTGCGAAAAGTGGTTTTTCAACACTAACACAAGTGCGAAAAGTGGTTTTTCAACACTAACACAAGTGCGAAAAGTGGTTTTTCCCACACTAATACAAGTGCAAAAGTGGTTTCCTGCACCAACACAAGTGCGAAAAGTGGTTTTTCAACACTAACACAAGTGCGAAAAGTGGTTTTTCAACACTATCACAAGTGCAAAAAGTGTTTTTTCCACACTAATACAAGTGCAAAAGTGGTTTCCTGCACCAACACAAGTGCGAAAAGTGGTTTTTCAACACTAACACGAGTGCGAAAAGTGGTTTTTCAACACTATCGCAAGTGCAAAAAGTGTTTTTTCGACACTAATACAAGTGCAAAAGTGGTTTCCTGCACCAACACAAGTGCGAAAAGTGGTTTTTCAACACTAACACAAGTGCGAAAAGTGGTTTTTCAACACTAAGACAAGTGCGAAAAGTGGTTTTTCCACACTAATACAAGTGCAAAGTGGTTTCCTGCACCAACACAAGTGCGAAAAGTGGTTTTTCAACACTAACATAAGTGCGAAAAGTGGTTTTTCAACCCTATCACAAGTGCAAAAGTGTTTTTTCCACACTAATACAAATGCAAAAGTGGCTTCCTGCACCAACACAAGTGCGAAAAGTGGTTTTTCAACACTAACACAAGTGCGAAAAGTGGTTTTTCAACACTAACACAAGTGCGAAAAGTGGTTTTTCAACACTAACACAAGTGCGAAAAGTGTTTTTTCAACACTAATACAAGTGCAAAAGTGGTTTCCTGCACCAACACAAGTGCGAAAAGTGGTTTTTCAACACTAACACAAGTGCGAAAAGTGGTTTTTCAACACTAACACAAGTGCGAAAAGTGGGTTTTCAACACTATCACAAGTGCAAAAAGTGTTTTTTCCACACTAATACAAGTGCAAAAGTGGTTTCCTGCACCAACACAAGTGCGAAAAGTGGTTTTTCAACACAAACACAAGTGCGAAAAGTGGTTTTTTCAACACTAACACAAGTGCGAAAAGTGGTTTTTCAACACTAACACAAGTGCGAAAAGTGTTTTTTCAACACTAATACAAGTGCAAAAGTGGTTTCCTGCACCAACACAAGTGCGAAAAGTGGTTTTTCAACACTAACACAAGTGCGAAAAGTGGTTTTTCAACACTAACACAAGTGCGAAAGTGGTTTTTCAACACTATCACAAGTGCAAAAAGTGTTTTTTCCACACTAATACAAGTGCAAAAGTGGTTTCCTGCACCAACACAAGTGCGAAAAGTGGTTTTTCAACACTAACACAATTGCGAAAAGTGGTTTTTCAACACTATCACAAGTGCAAAAAGTGTTTTTTCCACACTAATACAAGTGCAAAAGTGGTTTCCTGCACCAACACAAGTGCAAAAAGTGGTTTTTCAACACTAACACAAGTGCGAAAAGTGGTTTTTCAACACTAACACAAGTGCGAAAAGTGGTTTTTCAACACTAACACAAGTGCGAAAAGTGTTTTTTCAACACTAATACAAGTGCAAAAGTGGTTTCCTGCACCAACACAAGTGCGAAAAGTGGTTTTTCAACACTAACACAAGTGCGAAAAGTGGTTTTTCAACACTAACACAAGTGCGAAAAGTGGGTTTTCAACACTATCACTAGTGCAAAAAGTGTTTTTTCCACACTAATACAAGTGCAAAAGTGGTTTCCTGCACCAACACAAGTGCAAAAAGTGGTTTTTCAACACTAACACAAGTGCGAAAAGTGGTTTTTCCACACTAATACAAGTGCAAAAGTGGTTTCCTGCACCAACACAAGTGCGAAAAGTGGTTTTTCAACACTAACACAAGTGCGAAAAGTGGTTTTTCAACACCAACACAAGTGCGAAAAGTGGTTTTTCAACACTAACACAAGTGCGAAAAGTGGTTTTTCAACACTATCACAAGTGCAAGTGTTTTTTTCCACACTAATACAAGTGCAAAAGTGGTTTCCTGCACCAACACAAGTGCGAAAAGTGGTTTTTCAACACTAACACAAGTGCGAAAAGTGGTTTTTCAACACTAACACAAGTGCAAAAAGTGGTTTTTCCACACTAATACAAGTGCAAAAGTGGTTTCCTGCACCAACACAAGTGCGAAAAGTGGTTTTTCAACACTAACACAAGTGCGAAAAGTGGTTTTTCAACACTAACACAAGTGCGAAAAGTGGTTTTTCAACACTAACACAAGTGCGAAAAGTGGTTTTTCAACACTAACACAAGTGCGAAAAGTGGTTTTTCCCACACTAATACAAGTGCAAAAGTGGTTTCCTGCACCAACACAAGTGCGAAAAGTGGTTTTTCAACACTAACACAAGTGCGAAAAGTGGTTTTTCAACACTATCACAAGTGCAAAAAGTGTTTTTTCCACACTAATACAAGTGCAAAAGTGGTTTCCTGCACCAACACAAGTGCGAAAAGTGGTTTTTCAACACTAACACGAGTGCGAAAAGTGGTTTTTCAACACTATCGCAAGTGCAAAAAGTGTTTTTTCGACACTAATACAAGTGCAAAAGTGGTTTCCTGCACCAACACAAGTGCGAAAAGTGGTTTTTCAACACTAACACAAGTGCGAAAAGTGGTTTTTTCAACACTAAGACAAGTGCGAAAAGTGGTTTTTTCCACACTAATACAAGTGCAAAAGTGGTTTCCTGCACCAACACAAGTGCGAAAAGTGGTTTTTCAACACTAACATAAGTGCGAAAAGTGGTTTTTCAACCCTATCACAAGGTGCAAAAAGTGTTTTTTCCACACTAATACAAATGCAAAAGTGGCTTCC
Source organism: Myxine glutinosa (assembly GCF_964187855.1). NCBI lineage: Eukaryota > Metazoa > Chordata > Myxini > Myxiniformes > Myxinidae > Myxine > Myxine glutinosa. Next base: position 21,687 of record NW_027619129.1, read on the forward strand.
TGCACCAACACAAGTGCGAAAAGTGGTTTTTCAACACTAACACAAGTGCGAAAAGTGGTTTTTCAACACTAACACAAGTGCGAAAAGTGGTTTTTCAACACAAACACAAGTGCGAAAAGTGGTTTTTCAACACTAACACAAGTGCGAAAAGTGGTTTTTCAACACTAACACAAGTGCGAAAAGTGGTTTTTCAACACTAACACAAGTGCGAAAAGTGTTTTTTCAACACTAATACAAGTGCAAAAGTGGTTTCCTGCACCAACACAAGTGCGAAAAGTGGTTTTTCAACACTAACACAAGTGCGAAAAGTGGTTTTTCAACACTAACACAAGTGCGAAAAGTGGGTTTTCAACACTATCACAAGTGCAAAAAGTGTTTTTTCCACACTAATACAAGTGCAAAAGTGGTTTCCTGCACCAACACAAGTGCGAAAAGTGGTTTTTCAACACAAACACAAGTGCGAAAAGTGGTTTTTCAACACTAACACAAGTGCGAAAAGTGGTTTTTCAACACTAACACAAGTGCGAAAAGTGGTTTTTCAACACTAACACAAGTGCGAAAAGTGTTTTTTTCAACACTAATACAAGTGCAAAAGTGGTTTCCTGCACCAACACAAGTGCGAAAAGTGGTTTTTCAACACTAACACAAGTGCGAAAAGTGGTTTTTCAACACTAACACAAGTGCGAAAAGTGGTTTTTCAACACTATCACAAGTGCAAAAAGTGTTTTTTCCACACTAATACAAGTGCAAAAGTGGTTTCCTGCACCAACACAAGTGCGAAAAGTGGTTTTTCAACACTAACACAATTGCGAAAAGTGGTTTTTCAACACTATCACAAGTGCAAAAAGTGTTTTTTCCACACTAATACAAGTGCAAAAGTGGTTTCCTGCACCAACACAAGTGCAAAAAGTGGTTTTTTCAACACTAACACAAGTGCGAAAAGTGGTTTTTCAACACTAACACAAGTGCGAAAAGTGGTTTTTCAACACTAACACAAGTGCGAAAAGTGTTTTTTTCAACACTAATACAAGTGCAAAAGTGGTTTCCTGCACCAACACAAGTGCGAAAAGTGGTTTTTCAACACTAACACAAGTGCGAAAAGTGGTTTTTCAACACTAACACAAGTGCGAAAAGTGGGTTTTTCAACACTATCACAAGTGCAAAAAGTGTTTTTTCCACACTAATACAAGTGCAAAAGTGGTTTCCTGCACCAACACAAGTGCGAAAAGTGGTTTTTCAACACAAACACAAGTGCGAAAAGTGGTTTTTCAACACTAACACAAGTGCGAAAAGTGGTTTTTTCCACACTAATACAAGTGCAAAAGTGGTTTCCTGCACCAACACAAGTGCGAAAAGTGGTTTTTCAACACTAACACAAGTGCGAAAAGTGGTTTTTCAACACCAACACAAGTGCGAAAAGTGGTTTTTCAACACTAACACAAGTGCGAAAAGTGGTTTTTCAACACTATCACAAGTGCAAAAAGTGTTTTTTCCACACTAATACAAGTGCAAAAGTGGTTTCCTGCACCAACACAAGTGCGAAAAGTGGTTTTTCAACACTAACACAAGTGCGAAAAGTGGTTTTTCAACACTAACACAAGTGCGAAAAGTGGTTTTTCCACACTAATACAAGTGCAAAAGTGGTTTCCTGCACCAACACAAGTGCGAAAAGTGGTTTTTCAACACTAACACAAGTGCGAAAAGTGGTTTTTCAACACTAACACAAGTGCGAAAAGTGGTTTTTCAACACTAACACAAGTGCGAAAAGTGGTTTTTCAACCCTAACACAAGTGCGAAAAGTGGTTTTTCCCACACTAATACAAGTGCAAAAGTGGTTTCCTGCACCAACACAAGTGCGAAAAGTGGTTTTTCAACACTAACACAAGTGCGAAAAGTGGTTTTTCAACACTATCACAAGTGCAAAAAGTGTTTTTTTCCACACTAATACAAGTGCAAAAGTGGTTTCCTGCACCAACACAAGTGCGAAAAGTGGTTTTTCAACACTAACACGAGTGCGAAAAGTGGTTTTTCAACACTATCGCAAGTGCAAAAAGTGTTTTTTCGACACTAATACAGGTGCAAAAGTGGTTTCCTGCACCAACACAAGTGCGAAAAGTGGTTTTTCAACACTAACACAAGTGCGAAAAGTGGTTTTTCAACACTAAGACAAGTGCGAAAAGTGGTTTTTCCACACTAATACAAGTGCAAAAGTGGTTTCCTGCACCAACACAAGTGCGAAAAGTGGTTTTTCAACACTAACATAAGTGCGAAAAGTGGTTTTTCAACCCTATCACAAGTGCAAAAAGTGTTTTTTCCACACTAATACAAATGCAAAAGTGGCTTCCTGCACCAACACAAGTGCGAAAAGTGGTTTTTCAACACTAACACAAGTGCGAAAAGTGGTTTTTCAACACTAACACAAGTGAGAAAAGTGTTTTTTCCACACTAATAAAAGTGCAAAAGTGGTTGCCTGCACCAACACAAGTGCGAAAATTGGTTTTTCAACACTAACACAAGTGCGAAAAGTGGTTTTTCAACACTATCACAAGTGCAAAACGTGTTTTTTCCACACTAATACAAGTGCAAAAGTGGTTTCCTGCACCAACACAAGTGTGAAAAGTGGTTTTTCAACACTAACACAAGTGCGAAAAGTGGTTTTTCAACACTAACACAATTGCAAAAAGTGGTTTTTCAACACTATCACAAGTGCAAAAAGTGTTTTTTCCACACTAATACAAGTGCAAAAGTGGTTTCCTGCACCAACACAAGTGCGAAAAGTGGTTTTTCAACACTAACACAAGTGCGAAAAGTGGTTTTTCAACACTAACACAAGTGTGAAAAGTGGTTTTCAACACTATCACAAGTGCAAAAAGTGTTTTTTCCACACTAATACAAGTGCGAAAGTGGTTTCCTGCACCAACACAAGTGCGAAAAGTGGTTTTTCAACACTAACACAAGTGCGAAAAGTGGTTTTTCAACACTAACACAAGTGCGAAAAGTGGTTTTTCCACACTAATACAAGTGCAAAAGTGGTTTCCTGCACCAACACAAGTGCGAAAAGTGGTTTTTCAACACGAACACAAGTGCGAAAAGTGGTTTTTCAACACTATCACAAGTGCAAAAAGTGTTTTTTCCACACTAATACAAGTGCAAAAGTGGTTTCCTGCACCAACACAAGTGCGAAAAGTGGTTTTTCAACACTAACACAAGTGCGAAAAGTGGTTTTTCAACACTAACACAAGTGCGAAAAGTGGTTTTTCCACACTAATACAAGTGCAAAAGTGGTTGCCTGCACCAACACAAGTGCGAAAAGCGGTTTTTCAACACTAACACAAGTGCGGAAAGTGGTTTTTCAACACTAACACAAGTGCGAAAAGTGGTTTTTCAACACTATCACAAGTGCAAAAAGTGTTTTTCCACACTAATACAAGTGCAAAAGTGGTTTCCTGCACCAACACAAGTGCGAAAAGTGGTTTTTCAACACTAACACAAGTGCGAAAAGTGGTTTTTCAACACTAACACAAGTGCGAAAAGTGGTTTTTCCACACTAATACAAGTGCAAAAGTGGTTTCCTGCACCAACACAAGTGCGAAAAGTGGTTTTTCAACACTAACACAAGTGCGAAAAGTGGTTTTTGAACACTATCACAAGTGCAAAAAGTGTTTTTTCCACACTAATACAAGTGCAAAAGTGGTTTCCTGCACCAACACAAGTGCGAAAAGTGGTTTTTCAACACTAACACAAGTGCGAAAAGTGGTTTTTCAACACTAACACAAGTGCGAAAAGTGGTTTTTCAACACTATCACAATTGCAAAAAGTGTTTTTTCCACACTAATACAAGGGCAAAAGTGGTTTCCTGCACCAACACAAGTGCGAAAAGTGGTTTTTCAACACTATCACAAGTGCGAAAAGTAGTTTTTCAACACTAACACAAGTGCGAAAAGTTGGTTTTTCCCACACTAATACAAGTGCAAAAGTGGTTTCCTGCACCAACACAAGTGCGAAAAGTGGTTTTTCAACACTAACACAAGTGCGAAAAGTGGTTTTTCAACACTATCACAAGTGCAAAAAGTGTTTTTTCCACACTAATACAAGTGCAAAAGTGGTTTCCTGCACCAACACAAGTACGAAAAGTGGTTTTTCAACACTAACACGAGTGCGAAAAGTGGTTTTTCAACACTAACACAAGTGCGAAAAGTGGTTTTTCAACACTAAGACAAGTGCGAAAAGTGGTTTTTCCACACTAATACAAGTGCAAAAGTGGTTTCCTGCACCAACACAAGTGCGAAAAGTGGTTTTTCAACACTAACACAAGTGCGAAAAGTGGTTTTTCAACCCTATCACAAGTGCAAAAAGTGTTTTTTCCACACTAATACAAATGCAAAAGTGGCTTCCTGCACCAACACAAGTGCGAAAAGTGGTTTTTCAACACTAACACAAGTGCGAAAAGTGGTTTTTCAACACTAACACAAGTGAGAAAAGTGTTTTTTCCACACTAATAAAAGTGCAAAAGTGGTTGCCTGCACCAACACAAGTGCGAAAATTGGTTTTTCAACACTAACACAAGTGCGAAAAGTGGTTTTTCAACACTATCACAAGTGCAAAACGTGTTTTTTCCACACTAATACAAGTGCAAAAGTGGTTTCCTGCACCAACACAAGTGTGAAAAGTGGTTTCTCAACACTAACACAAGTGCGAAAAGTGGTTTTTCAACACTAACACAATTGCAAAAAGTGGTTTTTCAACACTATCACAAGTGCAAAAAGTGTTTTTTCCACACTAATACAAGTGCAAAAGTGGTTTCCTGCACCAACACAAGTGCGAAAAGTGGTTTTTCAACACTAACACAAGTGCGAAAAGTGGTTTTTCAACACTAACACAAGTGTGAAAAGTGGTTTTTCAACACTATCACAAGTGCAAAAAGTGTTTTTTCCACACTAATACAAGTGCGAAAGTGGTTTCCTGCACCAACACAAGTGCGAAAAGTGGTTTTTCAACACTAACACAAGTGCGAAAAGTGGTTTTTCAACACTAACACAAGTTCGAAAAGTGGTTTTTCAACACCAACACAAGTGCAAAAAGTGTTTTTTCCACACTAATACAAGTGCAAAAGTGGTTTCCTGCACCAACACAAGTGCAAAAAGTGGTTTTTCAACACTAACACAAGTGCGACAAGTGGTTTTTCAACACTAACACAAGTGCGAAAAGTGTTTTTTCAACACTAATACAAGTGCAAAAGTGGTTTCCTGCACCAACACAAGTGCGAAAAGTGGTTTTTCAACACTAACACAAGTGCGAAAAGTGGTTTTTCAACACTAACACAAGTGCGAAAAGTGGGTTTTCAACACTATCACAAGTGCAAAAAGTGTTTTTTCCACACTAATACAAGTGCAAAAGTGGTTTCCTGCACCAACACAAGTGCGAAAAGTGGTTTTTCAACACAAACACAAGTGCGAAAAGTGGTTTTTCAACACTAACACAAGTGCGAAAAGTGGTTTTTCCACACTAATACAAGTGCAAAAGTGGTTTCCTGCACCAACACAAGTGCGAAAAGTGGTTTTTCAACACTAACACAAGTGCGAAAAGTGGTTTTTCAACACCAACACAAGTGCGAAAAGTGGTTTTTCAACACTAACACAAGTGCGAAAAGTGGTTTTTCAACACTATCACAAGTGCAAAAAGTGTTTTTTCTACACTAATACAAGTGCAAAAAGTGTTTTTTCCACACTAATACAAGTGCGAAAAGTGGTTTTTCAACACTATCACAAGTGCAAAAAGTGTTTTTCCACACTAATACAAGTGCAAAAGTGGTTTCCTGCACCAACACAAGTGCGAAAAGTGGTTTTTCAACACAAACACAAGTGCGAAAAGTGGTTTTTCAACACTAACACAAGTGCGAAAAGTGGTTTTTCCACACTAATACAAGTGCAAAAGTGGTTTCCTGCACCAACACAAGTGCGAAAAGTGGTTTTTCAACACTAACACAAGTTCGAAAAGTGGTTTTTCAACACCAACACAAGTGCGAAAAGTGGTTTTTCAACACTAACACAAGTGCGAAAAGTGGTTTTTCAACACTATCACAAGTGCAAAAAGTGTTTTTTCCACACTAATACAAGTGCAAACGTGGTTTCCTGCACCAACACAAGTGCGAAAAGTGGGTTTTCAACACTAACACAAGTGCGAAAAGTGGTTTTTCAACACTAACACAAGTGCGAAAAGTGGTTTTTCCACACTAATACAAGTGCAAAACTGGTTTCCTGCACCAACACAAGTGCGAAAAGTGGTTTTTCAACACTAACACAAGTGCGAAAAGTGGGTTTTCAACACTAACACAAGTGCGAAAAGTGGTTTCCTGCACCAACACAAGTGCGAAAAGTGGTTTTTCAACACTAACACAAGTGCGAAAAGTGGTTTTTCAACACTAACACAAATGCGAAAAGTGGTTTTTCAACACTATCACAAGTGCAAAAAGTGTTTTTTCCACACATTATTACAAGTGCAAAAGTGGTTTCCTGCACCAACACAAGTGCGAAAAGTGGTTTTTCAACACTAACACAAGTGCGAAAAGTGGTTTTTCAACACTATCACAAGTGCAAAAAGTGTTTTTTCCACACTAATACAAGTGCAAAAGTGGTTTCCTGCACCAACACAAGTGCGAAAAGTGGTTTTTCAACACTAACACAAGTGCGAAAAGTGGTTTTTCAACACTATCACACATGCAAAAAGTGTTTTTTCCACACTAATACAAGTGCAAAAGTGGTTTCCTGCACCAACACAAGTGCAAAAAGTGGTTTTTCAACATTAACACAAGTGCGAAAAGTGGTTTTTCAACATTAACACAAGTGCGAAAAGTGGTTTTTCCACACTAATACAAGTGCAAAAGTGGTTTCCTGCACCAACACAAGTGCGAAAAGTGGTTTTTCAACACTAACACAAGTGCGAAAAGTGGTTTTTCAACACTATCACAAGTGCAAAAAGTGTTTTTTCCACACTAATACAAGTGCAAAAGTGGTTTCCTGCACCAACACAAGTGCAAAAAGTGGTTTTTCAACACTAACACAAGTGCGAAAAGTGGTTTTTCCACACTAATACAAGTGCAAAAGTGGTTTCCTGCACCAACACAAGTGCGAAAAGTGGTTTTTCAACACTAACACAAGTGCGAAAAGTGCTTTTTCAACACTAACACAAGTGCGAAAAGTGGTTTTTCCACACTAATACAAGTGCAAAAGTGGTTTCCTGCACCAACACAAGTGCGAAAAGTGGTTTTTCAACACTAACACAAGTGCGGAAAGTGGTTTTTCAACACTAACACAAGTGCGAAAAGTGGTTTTTCAACACTATCACAAGTGCAAAAAGTGTTTTTTCCACACTAATACAAGTGCAAAAGTGGTTTCCTGCACCAACACAAGTGCGAAAAGTGGTTTTTCAACACTAACACAAGTGCGAAAAGTGGTTTTTCAACACTATCACAAGTGCAAAAAGTGTTTTTTCCACACTAATACAAGTGCAAAAGTGGTTTCCTGCACCAACACAAGTGCAAAAAGTGGTTTTTCAACACTAACACAAGTGCGAAAAGTGGTTTTTCAACACTAACACAAGTGCGAAAAGTGGTTTTTCAACACTAACACAAGTGCGAAAAGTGTTTTTTCAACACTAATACAAGTGCAAAAGTGGTTTTTCAACACTAACACAAGTGCGAAAAGTGGTTTTTCAACACTAACACAAGTGTGAAAAGTGGTTTTTCAACACTATCACAAGTGCAAAAAGTGTTTTTTCCACACTAATACAAGTGCGAAAGTGGTTTCCTGCACCAACACAAGTGCGAAAAGTGGTTTTTCAACACTAACACAAGTGCGAAAAGTGGTTTTTTCAACACTAACACAAGTGCGAAAAGTGGTTTTCCACACTAATACAAGTGCAAAAGTGGTTTCCTGCACCAACACAAGTGCGAAAAGTGGTTTTTCAACACGAACACAAGTGCGAAAAGTGGTTTTTCAACACTATCACAAGTGCAAAAAGTGTTTTTTCCACACTAATACAAGTGCAAAAGTGGTTTCCTGCACCAACACAAGTGTGAAAAGTGGTTTTTCAACACTAACACAAGTGCGAAAAGTGGTTTTTCAACACTAACACAAGTGCGAAAAGTGGGTTTTCCACACTAATACAAGTGCAAAAGTGGTTTCCTGCACCAACACAAGTGCGAAAAGTGATTTTTCAACACAAACACAAGTGCGAAAAGTGGTTTTTCAACACTAACACAAGTGCGAAAAGTGGTTTTTCCACACTAATACAAGTGCAAAAGTGGTTTCCTGCACCAACACAAGTGCGAAAAGTGGTTTTTCAACACAAACACAAGTGCGAAAAGTGGTTTTTCAACACTAACACAAGTGCGAAAAGTGGTTTTTCCACACTAATACAAGTGCAAAAGTGGTTTCCTGCACCAACACAAGTGCGAAAAGTGGTTTTTCAACACTAACACAAGTGCGAAAAGTGGTTTTTCAACACCAACACAAGTGCGAAAAGTGGTTTTTCAACACTAACACAAGTGCGAAAAGTGGTTTTTCAACACTATCACAAGTGCAAAAAGTGTTTTTTCCACACTAATACAAGTGCAAAAGTGGTTTCCTGCACCAACACAAGTGCGAAAAGTGGGTTTTCAACACTAACACAAGTGCGAAAAGTGTTTTTTCAACACTAACACAAGTGCGAAAAGTGGTTTTTCCACACTAATACAAGTGCAAAACTGGTTTCCTGCACCAACACAAGTGCGAAAAGTGGTTTTTCAACACTAACACAAGTGCGAAAAGTGGGTTTTCAACACTAACACAAGTGCGAAAACTGGTTTCCTGCACCAACACAAGTGCGAAAAGTGGTTTTTCAACACTAACACAAGTGCGAAAAGTGGTTTTTCAACACTAACATAAGTGCGAAAAGTGGTTTTTCAACACTATCACAAGTGCAAAAAGTGTTTTTTCCACACTAATACAAGTGCAAAAGTGGTTTCCTGCACCAACACAAGTGCGAAAAGTGGTTTTTCAACACTAACACAAGTGCGAAAAGTGGTTTTTCAACACTATCACAAGTGCAAAAAGTGTTTTTTCCACACTAATACAAGTGCAAAAGTGGTTTCCTGCACCAACACAAGTGCGAAAAGTGGTTTTTCAACACTAACACAAGTGCGAAAAGTGGTTTTTCAACACTAACACAAGTGCGAAAAGTGGTTTTTCAACACTATCACACGTGCAAAAAGTGTTTTTTCCACACTAATACAAGTGCAAAAGTGGTTTCCTGCACCAACACAAGTGCAAAAAGTGGTTTTTCAACATTAACACAAGTGTGAAAAGTGGTTTTTCAACATTAACACAATTGCGAAAAGTGGTTTTTCCACACTAATACAAGTGCAAAAGTGGTTTCCTGCACCAACACAAGTGCGAAAAGTGGTTTTTCAACACTAACACAAGTGCGAAAAGTGGTTTTTCAACACTATCACAAGTGCAAAAAGTGTTTTTTCCACACTAATACAAGTGCAAAAGTGGTTTCCTGCACCAACACAAGTGCAAAAAGTGGTTTTTCAACACTAACACAAGTGCGAAAAGTGGTTTTTCCACACTAATACAAGTGCAAAAGTGGTTTCCTGCACCAACACAAGTGCGAAAAGTGGTTTTTCAACACTAACACAAGTGCGAAAAGTGCTTTTTCAACACTAACACAAGTGCGAAAAGTGGTTTTTCCACACTAATACAAGTGCAAAAGTGGTTTCCTGCACCAACACAAGTGCGAAAAGTGGTTTTTCAACACTAACACAAGTGCGGAAAGTGGTTTTTCAACACTAACACAAGTGCGAAAAGTGGTTTTTCAACACTATCACAAGTGCAAAAAGTGTTTTTTCCACACTAATACAAGTGCAAAAGTGGTTTCCTGCACCAACACAAGTGCGAAAAGTGGTTTTTCAACACTAACACAAGTGCGAAAAGTGGTTTTTCAACACTATCACAAGTGCAAAAAGTGTTTTTTCCACACTAATACAAGTGCAAAAGTGGTTTCCTGCACCAACACAAGTGCAAAAAGTGGTTTTTCAACACTAACACAAGTGCGAAAAGTGGTTTTTCAACACTAACACAAGTGCGAAAAGTGGTTTTTCAACACTAACACAAGTGCGAAAAGTGTTTTTTCAACACTAATACAAGTGCAAAAGTGGTTTTTCAACACTAACACAAGTGCGAAAAGTGGTTTTTCAACACTAACACAAGTGTGAAAAGTGGTTTTTCAACACTATCACAAGTGCAAAAAGTGTTTTTTCCACACTAATACAAGTGCGAAAGTGGTTTCCTGCACCAACACAAGTGCGAAAAGTGGTTTTTCAACACTAACACAAGTGCGAAAAGTGGTTTTTCAACACTAACACAAGTGCGAAAAGTGGTTTTCCACACTAATACAAGTGCAAAAGTGGTTTCCTGCACCAACACAAGTGCGAAAAGTGGTTTTTCAACACGAACACAAGTGCGAAAAGTGGTTTTTCAACACTATCACAAGTGCAAAAAGTGTTTTTTCCACACTAATACAAGTGCAAAAGTGGTTTCCTGCACCAACACAAGTGCGAAAAGTGGTTTTTCAACACTAACACAAGTGCGAAAAGTGGTTTTTCATCACTAACACAAGTGCGAAAAGTGGTTTTTCCACACTAATACAAGTGCAAAAGTGGTTTCCTGCACCAACACAAGTGTGAAAAGTGGTTTTTCAACACTAACACAAGTGCGAAAAGTGGTTTTTCAACACTATCACAGGTGCAAATCGTGTTTTTTCCACACTAATACAAGTGCAAAAGTGGTTTCCTGCACCAACACAAGTGTGAAAAGTGGTTTTTCAACTCTAACACAAGTGCGAAAAGTGGTTTTTCAACACTAACACAAGTGCAAAAAGTGGTTTTTCAACACTATCACAAGTGCAAAAAGTGTTTTTTCCACACTAATACAAGTGCAAAAGTGGGTCCCTGCACCAACACAAGTGCGAAAAGTGGTTTTTCAACACTAACACAAGTGCGAAAAGTGTTTTTCAACACTAACACAAGTGCGAAAAGTGGTTTTTCCACACTAATACAAGTGCAAAAGTGGTTTCCTGCACCAACACAAGTGCGAAATGTAGTTTTTCAACACTAACACAAGTGCGAAAAGTGGTTTTTCAACACTATCACAAGTGCAAAAAGTGATTTTTCCACACTAAAACAAGTGCAAAAGTGGTTTCCTGCACCAACACAAGTGCGAAAAGTGGTTTTTCAACACTAACAGAAGTGCGAAAAGTGGTTTTTGAACACTAACACAAGTGCGAAAAGTGGTTTTTCAACTCTAACACAGGTGCGAAAAGTGGTTTTTCAACACTAACACAAGTGCAAAAAGTGGTTTTTCCACACTAATACAAGTGCAAAAGTGGTTTCCTGCACCAACACAAGTGCGAAAAGTGGTTTTTCAACACTAACACAAGTGCGAAAAGTGGTTTTTCAACACTATCACAAGTGCAAAAAGTGGTTTTTCCACACTAATACAAGTGCAAAAAGTGGTTTTTCCACACTAATACAAGTGCAAAAGTTGTTTCCTGCACCAACACAAGTGCAAAAATTGGTTTTTCAACACTAACACAAGTGCGAAAAGTGGTTTTTCAACACTATCACAGGTGCAAATCGTGTTTTTTCCACACTAATACAAGTGCAAAAGTGGTTTCCTGCACCAACACAAGTGTGAAAAGTGGTTTTTCAACACTAACACAAGTGCGAAAAGTGGTTTTTCAACACTAACACAAGTGCAAAAAGTGGTTTTTCAACACTATCACAAGTGCAAAAAGTGTTTTTTCCACACTAATACAAGTGCAAAATTGGGTTCCTGCACCAACACAAGTGCGAAAAGTGGTTTTTCAACACTAACACAAGTGCGAAAAGTGTTTTTCAACACTAACACAAGTGCGAAAAGTGGTTTTTCCACACTAATACAAGTGCAAAAGTGGTTTCCTGCACCAACACAAGTGCGAAATGTGGTTTTTCAACACTAACACAAGTGCGAAAAGTGGTTTTTCAACACTATCACAAGTGCAAAAAGTGATTTTTCCACACTAAAACAAGTGCAAAAGTGGTTTCCTGCACCAACATAAGTGCGAAAAGTGGTTTTTCAACACTAACAGAAGTGCGAAAAGTGGTTTTTGAACACTAACACAAGTGCGAAAAGTGGGTTTTCAACTCTAACACAGGTGCGAAAAGTGGTTTTTCAACACTAACACAAGTGCAAAAAGTGGTTTTTCCACACTAATACAAGTGCAAAAGTGGTTTCCTGCACCAACACAAGTGCGAAAAGTGGTTTTTCAACACTAACACAAGTGCGAAAAGTGGTTTTTCAACACTATCACAAGTGCAAAAAGTGGTTTTTCCACACTAATACAAGTGCAAAAAGTGTTTTTCCACACTAATACAAGTGCAAAAGTGGTTTCCTGCACCAACACAAGTGCGAAAAGTGGTTTTTCAACACTAACACAAGTGCGAAAAGTGGTTTTTCAACACTATCACAAGTGCAAAAAGTGTTTTTTCCACACTAATACAAGTGCAAAAGTGGTTTCCTGCACCAACACAAGTGCGAAAAGTGTTTTTTCAACACTAACACAAGTGCGAAAAGTGGTTTTTCAACACTATCACAAGTGCAAAAAGTGTTTTTTCCACACTAATACAAGTGCGAAAAGTGGTTTTTCAACACTAACACAAGTGCCAAAAGTGGTTTTTCAACACTAACACAAGTGCGAAAAGTGGTTTTTCAACATTAACACAAGTGCGAAAAGTGTTTTTTCCACACTAATACAAGTGCGAAAAGTGGTTTTTCAACACTATCACAAGTGCAAAAAGTGTTTTTTCCACACTAATACAAGTGCAAAAATGGTTTCCTGCACCAACACAAGTGCGAAAAGTGGTTTTTCAACACTAACACAAGTGCGAAAAGTGGTTTTTCCACACTAATACAAGTGCGAAAAGTGGTTTTTCAACACTATCACAATGTGCAAAAAGTGTTTTTTCCACACTAATACAAGTGCAAAAGTGGTTTCCTGCACCAACACAAGTGCGAAAAGTGGTTTTTCAACACTAACACAAGTGCGAAAAGTGGTTTTTCAACACTAACACAAGTGCGAAAAGTGGTTTTTCCAAACTAATACAAGTGCAAAAGTGGTTTCCTGCACCAACACAAGTGCGAAAAGTGGTTTTTCAACACTAACACAAGTGCGAAAAGTGGTTTTTCAACACTATCACAAGTGCAAAAAGTGTTTTTTCCACACTAATACAAGTGCAAAAGTGGTTTCCTGCACCAACACAAGTGCGAAAAGTGGTTTTTCAACACTAACACAAGTGCGAAAAGTGGTTTTTCAACACTATCGCAAGTGCAAAAAGTGTTTTTTCCACACTAATACAAGTGCAAAAGTGGTTTCCTGCACCAACACAAGTGCGAAAAGTGGTTTTTCAACACTAACACAAGTGCGAAAAGTGGTTTTTCAACACTAACACAAGTGCGAAAAGTGGTTTTTCCACACTAATACAAGTGCAAAAGTGGTTTCCTGCACCAACACAAGTGTGAAAAGTGGTTTTTCAACACTAACACAAGTGCGAAAAGTGGTTTTTCAACCCTATCACAAGTGCAAAAAGTGTTTTTTCCACACTAATACAAATGCAAAAGTGGTTTCCTGCACCAACACAAGTGCGAAAAGTGGTTTTTCAACACTAACACAAGTGCGAAAAGTGGTTTTTAAACACTAACACAAGTGAGAAAAGTGTTTTTTCCACACAATACAAGTGCAAAAGTGGTTTCCTGCACCAACACAAGTGCAAAAATTGGTTTTTCAACACTAACACAAGTGCGAAAAGTGGTTTTTCAACACTATCACAGGTGCAAATCATGTTTTTTCCACACTAATACAAGTGCAAAAGTGGTTTCCTGCACCAACACAAGTGTGAAAAGTGGTTTTTCAACACTAACACAAGTGCGAAAAGTGGTTTTTCAACACTAACACAAGTGCAAAAAGTGGTTTTTCAACACTATCACAAGTGCAAAAAGTGTTTTTTCCACACTAATACAAGTGCAAAAGTGGGTTCCTGCACCAACACAAGTGCGAAAAGTGGTTTTTCAACACTAACACAAGTGCGAAAAGTGTTTTTCAACACTAACACAAGTGCGAAAAGTGGTTTTTCCACACTAATACAAGTGCAAAAGTGGTTTCCTGCACCAACACAAGTGCGAAATGTGGTTTTTCAACACTAACACAAGTGCGAAAAGTGGTTTTTCAACACTATCACAAGTGCAAAAAGTGATTTTTCCACACTAAAACAAGTGCGAAAAGTGGTTTTTCAACACTAACAGAAGTGCGAAAAGTGGTTTTTGAACACTAACACAAGTGCGAAAAGTGGTTTTTCAACTCTAACACAGGCGCGAAAAGTGGTTTTTCAACACTAACACAAGTGCAAAAAGTGGTTTTTCCACACTAATACAAGTGCAAAAGTGGTTTCCTGCACCAACACAAGTGCGAAAAGTGGTTTTTCAACACTAACACAAGTGCGAAAAGTGGTTTTTCAACACTATCACAAGTGCAAAAAGTGGTTTTTCCACACTAATACAAGTGCAAAAAGTGTTTTTTCCACACTAATACAAGTGCAAAAGTGGTTTCCTGCACCAACACAAGTGCGAAAAGTGGTTTTTCAACACTAACACAAGTGCGAAAAGTGGTTTTTCAACACTATCACAAGTGCAAAAAGTGTTTTTTCCACACTAATACAAGTGCAAAAGTGGTTTCCTGCACCAACACAAGTGCGAAAAGTGTTTTTTCAACACTAACACAAGTGCGAAAAGTGGTTTTTCAACACTATCACAAGTGCAAAAAGTGTTTTTTCCACACTAATACAAGTGCAAAAGTGGTTTCCTGCACCAACACAAGTGCGAAAAGTGGTTTTTCAACACTAACACAAGTGCGAAAAGTGGTTTTTCAACACTATCGCAAGTGCAAAAAGTGTTTTTTCCACACTAATACAAGTGCAAAAGTGGTTTCCTGCACCAACACAAGTGCGAAAAGTGGTTTTTCAACACTAACACAAGTGCGAAAAGTGGTTTTTCAACACTAACACAAGTGCGAAAAGTGGTTTTTCCACACTAATACAAGTGCAAAAGTGGTTTCCTGCACCAACACAAGTGTGAAAAGTGGTTTTTCAACACTAACACAAGTGCGAAAAGTGGTTTTTCAACCCTATCACAAGTGCAAAAAGTGTTTTTTTCACACTAATACAAATGCAAAAGTGGTTTCCTGCACCAACACAAGTGCGAAAAGTGTTTTTTCAACACTAACACAAGTGCGAAAAATGGTTTTTAAACACTAACACAAGTGAGAAAAGTGTTTTTTCCACACTAATACAAGTGCAAAAGTGGTTTCCTGCACCAACACAAGTGCAAAAATTGGTTTTTCAACACTAACACAAGTGCGAAAAGTGGTTTTTCAACACTATCACAGGTGCAAATCGTGTTTTTTCCACACTAATACAAGTGCAAAAGTGGTTTCCTGCACCAACACAAGTGTGAAAAGTGGTTTTTCAACTCTAACACAAGTGCGAAAAGTGGTTTTTCAACACTAACACAAGTGCAAAAAGTGGTTTTTCAACACTATCACAAGTGCAAAAAGTGTTTTTTCCACACTAATACAAGTGCAAAAGTGGGTTCCTGCACCAACACAAGTGCGAAAAGTGGTTTTTCAACACTAACACAAGTGCGAAAAGTGTTTTTCAACACTAACACAAGTGCAAAAAGTGGTTTTTCCACACTAATACAAGTGCAAAAGTGGTTTCCTGCACCAACACAAGTGCGAAATGTAGTTTTTCAACACTAACACAAGTGCGAAAAGTGGTTTTTCAACACTATCACAAGTGCAAAAAGTGATTTTTCCACACTAAAACAAGTGCAAAAGTGGTTTCCTGCACCAACACAAGTGCGAAAAGTGGTTTTTCAACACTAACAGAAGTGCGAAAAGTGGTTTTTGAACACTAACACAAGTGCGAAAAGTGGTTTTTCAACTCTAACACAGGTGCGAAAAGTGGTTTTTCAACACTAACACAAGTGCAAAAAGTGGTTTTTCCACACTAATACAAGTGCAAAAGTGGTTTCCTGCACCAACACAAGTGCGAAAAGTGGTTTTTCAACACTAACACAAGTGCGAAAAGTTGTTTTTCAACACTATCACAAGTGCAAAAAGTGGTTTTTCCACACTAATACAAGTGCAAAAAGTGTTTTTTCCACACTAATACAAGTGCAAAAGTGGTTTCCTGCACCAACACAAGTGCGAAAAGTGGTTTTTCAACACTAACACAAGTGCGAAAAGTGGTTTTTCAACACTATCACAAGTGCAAAAAGTGGTTTTTCAACACTAACACAAGTGCGAAAAGTGGTTTTTCAACACTAACACAAGTGCGAAAAGTGGTTTTTCCACACTAATACAAGTGCAAAAGTGGTTTCCTGCACCAACACAAGTGTGAAAAGTGGTTTTTCAACACTAACACAAGTGCGAAAAGTGGTTTTTCAACCCTATCACAAGTGCAAAAAGTGTTTTTTCCACACTAATACAAATGCAAAAGTGGTTTCCTGCACCAACACAAGTGCGAAAAGTGGTTTTTCAACACTAACACAAGTGCGAAAAGTGGTTTTTAAACACTAACACAAGTGAGAAAAGTGTTTTTTCCACACTAATACAAGTGCAAAAGTGGTTTCCTGCACCAACACAAGTGCAAAAATTGGTTTTTCAACACTAACACAAGTGCGAAAAGTGGTTTTTCAACACTATCACAGGTGCAAATCATGTTTTTTCCACACTAATACAAGTGCAAAAGTGGTTTCCTGCACCAACACAAGTGTGAAAAGTGGTTTTTCAACACTAACACAAGTGCGAAAAGTGGTTTTTCAACACTAACACAAGTGCAAAAAGTGGTTTTTCAACACTATCACAAGTGCAAAAAGTGTTTTTTCCACACTAATACAAGTGCAAAAGTGGGTTCCTGCACCAACACAAGTGCGAAAAGTGGTTTTTCAACACTAACACAAGTGCGAAAAGTGTTTTTCAACACTAACACAAGTGCGAAAAGTGGTTTTTCCACACTAATACAAGTGCAAAAGTGGTTTCCTGCACCAACACAAGTGCGAAATGTGGTTTTTCAACACTAACACAAGTGCGAAAAGTGGTTTTTCAACACTATCACAAGTGCAAAAAGTGATTTTTCCACACTAAAACAAGTGCGAAAAGTGGTTTTTCAACACTAACAGAAGTGCGAAAAGTGGTTTTTGAACACTAACACAAGTGCGAAAAGTGGTTTTTCAACTCTAACACAGGTGCGAAAAGTGGTTTTTCAACACTAACACAAGTGCAAAAAGTGGTTTTTCCACACTAATACAAGTGCAAAAGTGGTTTCCTGCACCAACACAAGTGCGAAAAGTGGTTTTTCAACACTAACACAAGTGCGAAAAGTGGTTTTTCAACACTATCACAAGTGCAAAAAGTGGTTTTTCCACACTAATACAAGTGCAAAAAGTGTTTTTTCCACACTAATACAAGTGCAAAAGTGGTTTCCTGCACCAACACAAGTGCGAAAAGTGGTTTTTCAACACTAACACAAGTGCGAAAAGTGGTTTTTCAACACTATCACAAGTGCAAAAAGTGTTTTTTCCACACTAATACAAGTGCAAAAGTGGTTTCCTGCACCAACACAAGTGCGAAAAGTGTTTTTTCAACACTAACACAAGTGCGAAAAGTGGTTTTTCAACACTATCACAAGTGCAAAAAGTGTTTTTTCCACACTAATACAAGTGCAAAAGTGGTTTCCTGCACCAACACAAGTGCGAAAAGTGGTTTTTCAACACTAACACAAGTGCGAAAAGTGGTTTTTCAACACTATCGCAAGTGCAAAAAGTGTTTTTTCCACACTAATACAAGTGCAAAAGTGGTTTCCTGCACCAACACAAGTGCGAAAAGTGGTTTTTCAACACTAACACAAGTGCGAAAAGTGGTTTTTCAACACTAACACAAGTGCGAAAAGTGGTTTTTCCACACTAATACAAGTGCAAAAGTGGTTTCCTGCACCAACACAAGTGTGAAAAGTGGTTTTTCAACACTAACACAAGTGCGAAAAGTGGTTTTTCAACCCTATCACAAGTGCAAAAAGTGTTTTTTCCACACTAATACAAATGCAAAAGTGGTTTCCTGCACCAACACAAGTGCGAAAAGTGTTTTTTCAACACTAACACAAGTGCGAAAAATGGTTTTTAAACACTAACACAAGTGAGAAAAGTGTTTTTTCCACACTAATACAAGTGCAAAAGTGGTTTCCTGCACCAACACAAGTGCAAAAATTGGTTTTTCAACACTAACACAAGTGCGAAAAGTGGTTTTTCAACACTATCACAGGTGCAAATCGTGTTTTTTCCACACTAATACAAGTGCAAAAGTGGTTTCCTGCACCAACACAAGTGTGAAAAGTGGTTTTTCAACTCTAACACAAGTGCGAAAAGTGGTTTTTCAACACTAACACAAGTGCAAAAAGTGGTTTTTCAACACTATCACAAGTGCAAAAAGTGTTTTTTCCACACTAATACAAGTGCAAAAGTGGGTTCCTGCACCAACACAAGTGCGAAAAGTGGTTTTTCAACACTAACACAAGTGCGAAAAGTGTTTTTCAACACTAACACAAGTGCGAAAAGTGGTTTTTCCACACTAATACAAGTGCAAAAGTGGTTTCCTGCACCAACACAAGTGCGAAATGTAGTTTTTCAACACTAACACAAGTGCGAAAAGTGGTTTTTCAACACTATCACAAGTGCAAAAAGTGATTTTTCCACACTAAAACAAGTGCAAAAGTGGTTTCCTGCACCAACACAAGTGCGAAAAGTGGTTTTTCAACACTAACAGAAGTGCGAAAAGTGGTTTTTGAACACTAACACAAGTGCGAAAAGTGGTTTTTCAACTCTAACACAGGTGCGAAAAGTGGTTTTTCAACACTAACACAAGTGCAAAAAGTGGTTTTTCCACACTAATACAAGTGCAAAAGTGGTTTCCTGCACCAACACAAGTGCGAAAAGTGGTTTTTCAACACTAACACAAGTGCGAAAAGTTGTTTTTCAACACTATCACAAGTGCAAAAAGTGGTTTTTCCACACTAATACAAGTGCAAAAAGTGTTTTTTCCACACTAATACAAGTGCAAAAGTGGTTTCCTGCACCAACACAAGTGCGAAAAGTGGTTTTTCAACACTAACACAAGTGCGAAAAGTGGTTTTTCAACACTATCACAAGTGCAAAAAGTGTTTTTTCCACACTAATACAAGTGCAAAAGTGGTTTCCTGCACCAACACAAGTGCGAAAAGTGGTTTTTCAACACTAACACAAGTGCGAAAAGTGGTTTTTCAACACTAACACAAGTGCGAAAAGTGGTTTTTCCACACTAATACAAGTGCAAAAGTGGTTTCCTGCACCAACACAAGTGTGAAAAGTGGTTTTTCAACACTAACACAAGTGTGAAAAGTGGTTTTTCAACCCTATCACAAGTGCAAAAAGTGTTTTTCCACACTAATACAAATGCAAAAGTGGTTTCCTGCACCAACACAAGTGCGAAAAGTGGTTTTTCAACACTAACACAAGTGCGAAAAGTGGTTTTTAAACACTAACACAAGTGAGAAAAGTGTTTTTTCCACACTAATACAAGTGCAAAAGTGGTTTCCTGCACCAACACAGGTGCAAAAATTGGTTTTTCAACACTAACACAAGTGCGAAAAGTGGTTTTTCAACACTATCACAGGTGCAAATCGTGTTTTTTCCACACTAATACAAGTGCAAAAGTGGTTTCCTGCACCAACACAAGTGTGAAAAGTGGTTTTTCAACACTAACACAAGTGCGAAAAGTGGTTTTTCAACACTAACACAAGTGCAAAAAGTGGTTTTTCAACACTATCACAAGTGCAAAAAGTGTTTTTTCCACACTAATACAAGTGCAAAAGTGGGTTCCTGCACCAACACAAGTGCGAAAAGTGGTTTTTCAACACTAACACAAGTGCGAAAAGTGTTTTTCAACACTAACACAAGTGCGAAAAGTGGTTTTTCCACACTAATACAAGTGCAAAAGTGGTTTCCTGCACCAACACAAGTGCGAAATGTGGTTTTTCAACACTAACACAAGTGCGAAAAGTGGTTTTTCAACACTATCACAAGTGCAAAAAGTGATTTTTCCACACTAAAACAAGTGCAAAAGTGGTTTCCTGCACCAACATAAGTGCGAAGAGTGGTTTTTCAACACTAACAGAAGTGCGAAAAGTGGTTTTTGAACACTAACACAAGTGCGAAAAGTGGTTTTTCAACTCTAACACAGGTGCGAAAAGTGGTTTTTCAACACTAACACAAGTGCAAAAAGTGGTTTTTCCACACTAATACAAGTGCAAAAAGTGTTTTTTCCACACTAATACAAGTGCAAAAGTGGTTTCCTGCACCAACACAAGTGCGAAAAGTGTTTTTTCAACACTAACACAAGTGCGAAAAGTGGTTTTTCAACACTATCACAAGTGCAAAAAGTGTTTTTTCCACACTAATACAAGTGCAAAAGTGGTTTCCTGCACCAACACAAGTGCGAAAAGTGTTTTTTCAACACTAACACAAGTGCGAAAAGTGGTTTTTCAACACTATCACAAGTGCAAAAAGTGTTTTTTCCACACTAATACAAGTGCAAAAGTGGTTTCCTGCACCAACACAAGTGCGAAAAGTGTTTTTTCAACACTAACACAAGTGCGAAAAGTGGTTTTTCAACACTATCACAAGTGCAAAAAGTGTTTTTTCCACACTAATACAAGTGCAAAAGTGGTTTCCTGCACCAACACAAGTGCGAAAAGTGGTTTTTCAAAACTAACACAAGTGCGAAAAGTGGTTTTTCAACACTATCGCAAGTGCAAAAAGTGTTTTTTCCACACTAATACAAGTGCAAAAGTGGTTTCCTGCACCAACACAAGTGCGAAAAGTGGTTTTTCAACACTAACACAAGTGCGAAAAGTGGTTTTTCAACACTAACACAAGTGCGAAAAGTGGTTTTTCCACACTAATACAAGTGCAAAAGTGGTTTCCTGCACCAACACAAGTGTGAAAAGTGGTTTTTCAACACTAACACAAGTGCGAAAAGTGGTTTTTCAACCCTATCACAAGTGCAAAAAGTGTTTTTTTCACACTAATACAAATGCAAAAGTGGTTTCCTGCACCAACACAAGTGCGAAAAGTGTTTTTTCAACACTAACACAAGTGCGAAAAATGGTTTTTAAACACTAACACAAGTGAGAAAAGTGTTTTTTCCACACTAATACAAGTGCAAAAGTGGTTTCCTGCACCAACACAAGTGCAAAAATTGGTTTTTCAACACTAACACAAGTGCGAAAAGTGGTTTTTCAACACTATCACAGGTGCAAATCGTGTTTTTTCCACACTAATACAAGTGCAAAAGTGGTTTCCTGCACCAACACAAGTGTGAAAAGTGGTTTTTCAACTCTAACACAAGTGCGAAAAGTGGTTTTTCAACACTAACACAAGTGCAAAAAGTGGTTTTTCAACACTATCACAAGTGCAAAAAGTGTTTTTTCCACACTAATACAAGTGCAAAAGTGGGTTCCTGCACCAACACAAGTGCGAAAAGTGGTTTTTCAACACTAACACAAGTGCGAAAAGTGTTTTTCAACACTAACACAAGTGCAAAAAGTGGTTTTTCCACACTAATACAAGTGCAAAAGTGGTTTCCTGCACCAACACAAGTGCGAAATGTAGTTTTTCAACACTAACACAAGTGCGAAAAGTGGTTTTTCAACACTATCACAAGTGCAAAAAGTGATTTTTCCACACTAAAACAAGTGCAAAAGTGGTTTCCTGCACCAACACAAGTGCGAAAAGTGGTTTTTCAACACTAACAGAAGTGCGAAAAGTGGTTTTTGAACACTAACACAAGTGCGAAAAGTGGTTTTTCAACTCTAACACAGGTGCGAAAAGTGGTTTTTCAACACTAACACAAGTGCAAAAAGTGGTTTTTCCACACTAATACAAGTGCAAAAGTGGTTTCCTGCACCAACACAAGTGCGAAAAGTGGTTTTTCAACACTAACACAAGTGCGAAAAGTTGTTTTTCAACACTATCACAAGTGCAAAAAGTGGTTTTTCCACACTAATACAAGTGCAAAAAGTGTTTTTTCCACACTAATACAAGTGCAAAAGTGGTTTCCTGCACCAACACAAGTGCGAAAAGTGGTTTTTCAACACTAACACAAGTGCGAAAAGTGGTTTTTCAACACTATCACAAGTGCAAAAAGTGGTTTTTCAACACTAACACAAGTGCGAAAAGTGGTTTTTCAACACTAACACAAGTGCGAAAAGTGGTTTTTCCACACTAATACAAGTGCAAAAGTGGTTTCCTGCACCAACACAAGTGTGAAAAGTGGTTTTTCAACACTAACACAAGTGCGAAAAGTGGTTTTTCAACCCTATCACAAGTGCAAAAAGTGTTTTTTCCACACTAATACAAATGCAAAAGTGGTTTCCTGCACCAACACAAGTGCGAAAAGTGGTTTTTCAACACTAACACAAGTGCGAAAAGTGGTTTTTAAACACTAACACAAGTGAGAAAAGTGTTTTTTCCACACTAATACAAGTGCAAAAGTGGTTTCCTGCACCAACACAAGTGCAAAAATTGGTTTTTCAACACTAACACAAGTGCGAAAAGTGGTTTTTCAACACTATCACAGGTGCAAATCATGTTTTTTCCACACTAATACAAGTGCAAAAGTGGTTTCCTGCACCAACACAAGTGTGAAAAGTGGTTTTTCAACACTAACACAAGTGCGAAAAGTGGTTTTTCAACACTAACACAAGTGCAAAAAGTGGTTTTTCAACACTATCACAAGTGCAAAAAGTGTTTTTTCCACACTAATACAAGTGCAAAAGTGGGTTCCTGCACCAACACAAGTGCGAAAAGTGGTTTTTCAACACTAACACAAGTGCGAAAAGTGTTTTTCAACACTAACACAAGTGCGAAAAGTGGTTTTTCCACACTAATACAAGTGCAAAAGTGGTTTCCTGCACCAACACAAGTGCGAAATGTGGTTTTTCAACACTAACACAAGTGCGAAAAGTGGTTTTTCAACACTATCACAAGTGCAAAAAGTGATTTTTCCACACTAAAACAAGTGCGAAAAGTGGTTTTTCAACACTAACAGAAGTGCGAAAAGTGGTTTTTGAACACTAACACAAGTGCGAAAAGTGGTTTTTCAACTCTAACACAGGTGCGAAAAGTGGTTTTTCAACACTAACACAAGTGCAAAAAGTGGTTTTTCCACACTAATACAAGTGCAAAAGTGGTTTCCTGCACCAACACAAGTGCGAAAAGTGGTTTTTCAACACTAACACAAGTGCGAAAAGTGGTTTTTCAACACTATCACAAGTGCAAAAAGTGGTTTTTCCACACTAATACAAGTGCAAAAAGTGTTTTTTCCACACTAATACAAGTGCAAAAGTGGTTTCCTGCACCAACACAAGTGCGAAAAGTGGTTTTTCAACACTAACACAAGTGCGAAAAGTGGTTTTTCAACACTATCACAAGTGCAAAAAGTGTTTTTTCCACACTAATACAAGTGCAAAAGTGGTTTCCTGCACCAACACAAGTGCGAAAAGTGTTTTTTCAACACTAACACAAGTGCGAAAAGTGGTTTTTCAACACTATCACAAGTGCAAAAAGTGTTTTTTTCCACACTAATACAAGTGCAAAAGTGGTTTCCTGCACCAACACAAGTGCGAAAAGTGGTTTTTCAACACTAACACAAGTGCGAAAAGTGGTTTTTCAACACTATCGCAAGTGCAAAAAGTGTTTTTTCCACACTAATACAAGTGCAAAAGTGGTTTCCTGCACCAACACAAGTGCGAAAAGTGGTTTTTCAACACTAACACAAGTGCGAAAAGTGGTTTTTCAACACTAACACAAGTGCGAAAAGTGGTTTTTCCACACTAATACAAGTGCAAAAGTGGTTTCCTGCACCAACACAAGTGTGAAAAGTGGTTTTTCAACACTAACACAAGTGCGAAAAGTGGTTTTTCAACCCTATCACAAGTGCAAAAAGTGTTTTTTTCCACACTAATACAAATGCAAAAGTGGTTTCCTGCACCAACACAAGTGCGAAAAGTGTTTTTTCAACACTAACACAAGTGCGAAAAATGGTTTTTAAACACTAACACAAGTGAGAAAAGTGTTTTTTCCACACTAATACAAGTGCAAAAGTGGTTTCCTGCACCAACACAAGTGCAAAAATTGGTTTTTCAACACTAACACAAGTGCGAAAAGTGGTTTTTCAACACTATCACAGGTGCAAATCGTGTTTTTTCCACACTAATACAAGTGCAAAAGTGGTTTCCTGCACCAACACAAGTGTGAAAAGTGGTTTTTCAACTCTAACACAAGTGCGAAAAGTGGTTTTTCAACACTAACACAAGTGCAAAAAGTGGTTTTTCAACACTATCACAAGTGCAAAAAGTGTTTTTTCCACACTAATACAAGTGCAAAAGTGGGTTCCTGCACCAACACAAGTGCGAAAAGTGGTTTTTCAACACTAACACAAGTGCGAAAAGTGTTTTTCAACACTAACACAAGTGCGAAAAGTGGTTTTTCCACACTAATACAAGTGCAAAAGTGGTTTCCTGCACCAACACAAGTGCGAAATGTAGTTTTTCAACACTAACACAAGTGCGAAAAGTGGTTTTTCAACACTATCACAAGTGCAAAAAGTGATTTTTCCACACTAAAACAAGTGCAAAAGTGGTTTCCTGCACCAACACAAGTGCGAAAAGTGGTTTTTCAACACTAACAGAAGTGCGAAAAGTGGTTTTTGAACACTAACACAAGTGCGAAAAGTGGTTTTTCAACTCTAACACAGGTGCGAAAAGTGGTTTTTCAACACTAACACAAGTGCAAAAAGTGGTTTTTTCCACACTAATACAAGTGCAAAAGTGGTTTCCTGCACCAACACAAGTGCGAAAAGTGGTTTTTCAACACTAACACAAGTGCGAAAAGTTGTTTTTCACACTATCACAAGTGCAAAAAGTGGTTTTTCCACACTAATACAAGTGCAAAAAGTGTTTTTTCCACACTAATACAAGTGCAAAAGTGGTTTCCTGCACCAACACAAGTGCGAAAAGTGGTTTTTCAACACTAACACAAGTGCGAAAAGTGGTTTTTCAACACTATCACAAGTGCAAAAAGTGTTTTTTCCACACTAATACAAGTGCAAAAGTGGTTTCCTGCACCAACACAAGTGCGAAAAGTGGTTTTTCAACACTAACACAAGTGCGAAAAGTGGTTTTTCAACACTAACACAAGTGCGAAAAGTGGTTTTTCCACACTAATACAAGTGCAAAAGTGGTTTCCTGCACCAACACAAGTGTGAAAAGTGGTTTTTCAACACTAACACAAGTGTGAAAAGTGGTTTTTCAACCCTATCACAAGTGCAAAAAGTGTTTTTCCACACTAATACAAATGCAAAAGTGGTTTCCTGCACCAACACAAGTGCGAAAAGTGGTTTTTCAACACTAACACAAGTGCGAAAAGTGGTTTTTAAACACTAACACAAGTGAGAAAAGTGTTTTTTCACACTAATACAAGTGCAAAAGTGGTTTCCTGCACCAACACAGGTGCAAAAATTGGTTTTTCAACACTAACACAAGTGCGAAAAGTGGTTTTCAACACTATCACAGGTGCAAATCGTGTTTTTTCCACACTAATACAAGTGCAAAAGTGGTTTCCTGCACCAACACAAGTGTGAAAAGTGGTTTTTCAACACTAACACAAGTGCGAAAAGTGGTTTTTCAACACTAACACAAGTGCAAAAAGTGGTTTTTCAACACTATCACAAGTGCAAAAAGTGTTTTTTTCCACACTAATACAAGTGCAAAAGTGGGTTCCTGCACCAACACAAGTGCGAAAAGTGGTTTTTCAACACTAACACAAGTGCGAAAAGTGTTTTTCAACACTAACACAAGTGCGAAAAGTGGTTTTTCCACACTAATACAAGTGCAAAAGTGGTTTCCTGCACCAACACAAGTGCGAAATGTGGTTTTTCAACACTAACACAAGTGCGAAAAGTGGTTTTTCAACACTATCACAAGTGCAAAAAGTGATTTTTCCACACTAAAACAAGTGCAAAAGTGGTTTCCTGCACCAACATAAGTGCGAAGAGTGGTTTTTCAACACTAACAGAAGTGCGAAAAGTGGTTTTTGAACACTAACACAAGTGCGAAAAGTGGTTTTTCAACTCTAACACAGGTGCGAAAAGTGGTTTTTCAACACTAACACAAGTGCAAAAAGTGGTTTTTCCACACTAATACAAGTGCAAAAGTGGTTTCCTGCACCAACACAAGTGCGAAAAGTGGTTTTTCAACACTAACACAAGTGCGAAAAGTGGTTTTTCAACACTATCACAAGTGCAAAAAGTGGTTTTTCCACACTAATACAAGTGCAAAAAGTGTTTTTCCACACTAATACAAGTGCAAAAGTGGTTTCCTGCACCAACACAAGTGCGAAAAGTGGTTTTTCAACACTAACACAAGTGCGAAAAGTGGTTTTTCAACACTATCCCAAGTGCAAAAAGTGTTTTTTTCCACACTAATACAAGTGCAAAAGTGGTTTCCTGCACCAACACAAGTGCGAAAAGTGTTTTTTCAACACTAACACAAGTGCGAAAAGTGGTTTTTCAACACTATCACAAGTGCAAAAAGTGTTTTTTCCACACTAATACAAGTGCAAAAGTGGTTTCCTGCACCAACACAAGTGCGAAAAGTGGTTTTTCAACACTAACACAAGTGCGAAAAGTGGTTTTTCAACACTAACACAAGTGCCAAAAGTGGTTTTTCAACACTAACACAAGTGCGAAAAGTGGTTTTTCAACATTAACACAAGTGCGAAAAGTGTTTTTTCCACACTAATACAAGTGCGAAAAGTGGTTTTTCAACACTATCACAAGTGCAAAAAGTGTTTTTTCCACACTAATACAAGTGCAAAAGTGGTTTCCTGCACCAACACAAGTGCGAAAAGTGGTTTTTCAACACTAATACAAGGGCGAAAAGTGGTTTTTCCACACTAATACAAGTGCGAAAAGTGGTTTTTCAACACTATCACAATGTGCAAAAAGTGTTTTTTCCACACTAATACAAGTGCAAAAGTGGTTTCCTGCACCAACACAAGTGCGAAAAGTGGTTTTTCAACACTAACACAAGTGCGAAAAGTGGTTTTTCAACACTAACACAAGTGCGAAAAGTGGTTTTTCCACACTAATACAAGTGCAAAAGTGGTTTCCTGCACCAACACAAGTGCGAAAAGTGGTTTTTCAACACTAACACAAGTGCGAAAAGTGGTTTTTCAACACTATCACAAGTGCAAAAAGTGTTTTTTCCACACTAATACAAGTGCAAAAGTGGTTTCCTGCACCAACACATGTGCGAAAAGTGGTTTTTCAACACTAACACAAGTGCAAAAAGTGGTTTTTCAACACTATCGCAAGTGCAAAAAGTGTTTTTTCCACACTAATACAAGTGCAAAAGTGGTTTCCTGCACCAACACAAGAGCGAAAAGTGGTTTTTCAACACTAACACAAGTGCGAAAAAGTGGTTTTTCAACACTAACACAAGTGCGAAAAGTGGTTTTTCCACACTAATACAAGTGCAAAAGTGGTTTCCTGCACCAACACAAGTGTGAAAAGTGGTTTTTCAACACTAACACAAGTGCGAAAAGTGGTTTTTTCAACCCTATCAGAAGTGCAAAAAGTGTTTTTTCCACACTAATACAAATGCAAAAGTGGTTTCCTGCACCAACACAAGTGCGAAAAGTGGTTTTTCAACACTAACACAAGTGCGAAAAGTGGTTTTTTAAACACTAACACAAGTGAGAAAAGTGTTTTTTCCACACTAATACAAGTGCAAAAGTGGTTTCCTGCACCAACACAAGTGCGAAAAGTGTTTTTTCAACACTAACACAAGTGCGAAAAGTGGTTTTTCAACACTATCACAAGTGCAAAAAGTGTTTTTTCCACACTAATACAAGTGCAAAAGTGGTTTCCTGCACCAACACAAGTGCGAAAAGTGGTTTTTCAACACTAACACAAGTGCGAAAAGTGGTTTTTCAACACTAACACAAGTGCCAAAAGTGGTTTTTCAACACTAACACAAGTGCGAAAAGTGGTTTTTCAACATTAACACAAGTGCGAAAAGTGTTTTTTCCACACTATTACAAGTGCGAAAAGTGGTTTTTCAACACTATCACAAGTGCAAAAAGTGTTTTTTTCCACACTAATACAAGTGCAAAAGTGGTTTCCTGCACCAACACAAGTGCGAAAAGTGGTTTTTCAACACTAACACAAGTGCGAAAAGTGGTTTTTCCACACTAATACAAGTGCGAAAAGTGGTTTTTCAACACTATCACAATGTGCAAAAAGTGTTTTTTCCACACTAATACAAGTGCAAAAGTGGTTTCCTGCACCAACACAAGTGCGAAAAGTGGTTTTTTCAACACTAACACAAGTGCGAAAAGTGGTTTTTCAACACTAACACAAGTGCGAAAAGTGGTTTTTCCACACTAATACAAGTGCAAAAGTGGTTTCCTGCACCAACACAAGTGCGAAAAGTGGTTTTTCAACACTAACACAAGTGCGAAAAGTGGTTTTTCAACACTATCACAAGTGCAAAAAGTGTTTTTTCCACACTAATACAAGTGCAAAAGTGGTTTCCTGCACCAACACAAGTGCGAAAAGTGGTTTTTCAACACTAACACAAGTGCGAAAAGTGGTTT
The DNA here is from genome assembly GCF_964187855.1 of Myxine glutinosa. Taxonomy (NCBI): domain Eukaryota; kingdom Metazoa; phylum Chordata; class Myxini; order Myxiniformes; family Myxinidae; genus Myxine; species Myxine glutinosa. Next base: position 50,567 of record NW_027619129.1, read on the forward strand.
TTCAACACTATCGCAAGTGCAAAAAGTGTTTTTTCCACACTAATACAAGTGCAAAAGTGGTTTCCTGCACCAACACAAGTGCGAAAAGTGGTTTTTCAACACTAACACAAGTGCGAAAAGTGGTTTTTCAACACTAACACAAGTGCGAAAAGTGGTTTTTCCACACTAATACAAGTGCAAAAGTGGTTTCCTGCACCAACACAAGTGTGAAAAGTGGTTTTTCAACACTAACACAAGTGCGAAAAGTGGTTTTTCAACCCTATCACAAGTGCAAAAAGTGTTTTTTCCACACTAATACAAATGCAAAAGTGGTTTCCTGCACCAACACAAGTGCGAAAAGTGGTTTTTCAACACTAACACAAGTGCGAAAAGTGGTTTTTAAACACTAACACAAGTGAGAAAAGTGTTTTTTCCACACTAATACAAGTGCAAAAGTGGTTTCCTGCACCAACACAAGTGCGAAAAGTGGTTTTTCAACACTAACACAAGTGCGAAAAGTGGTTTTTAAACACTAACACAAGTGAGAAAAGTGTTTTTTCCACACTAATACAAGTGCAAAAGTGGTTTCCTGCACCAACACAAGTGCGTAAAGTGTTTTTTCAACACTAACACAAGTGCGAAAAGTGGTTTTTCAACACTAACACAAGTGCGAAAAGTGGTTTTTAAACACTAACACAAGTGAGAAAAGTGTTTTTTCCAAACTAATACAAGTGCAAAAATTGGTTTTTCAACACTAACACAAGTGCGAAAAGTGGTTTTTCAACACTATCACAGGTGCAAATCGTGTTTTTCCACACTAATACAAGTGCAAAAGTGGTTTCCTGCACCAACACAAGTGTGAAAAGTGGTTTTTCAACACTAACACAAGTGCGAAAAGTGGTTTTCAACACTAACACAAGTGCAAAAAGTGGTTTTTCAACACTATCACAAGTGCAAAACGTGTTTTTTCCACACTAATACAAGTGCAAAAGTGGGTTCCTGCACCAACACAAGTGCGAAAAGTGTTTTTCAAACACTAACACAAGTGCGAAAAGTGGTTTTTCCACACTAATACAAGTGCAAAAGTGGTTTCCTGCACCAACACAAGTGCGAAATGTGGTTTTTCAACACTAACACAAGTGCGAAAAGTGGTTTTTCAACACTATCACAAGTGCAAAAAGTGATTTTTCCACACTAAAACAAGTGCAAAAGTGGTTTCCTGCACCAACATAAGTTCGAAAAGTGGTTTTTCAACACTAACAGAAGTGCGAAAAGTGGTTTTTGAACACTAACACAAGTGCGAAAGTGGTTTTTCAACTCTAACACAGGTGCGAAAAGTGGTTTTTCAACACTAACACAAGTGCAAAAAGTGTTTTTTCCACACTAATACAAGTGCAAAAGTGGTTTCCTGCACCAACACAAGTGCGAAAAGTGTTTTTTCAACACTAACACAAGTGCGAAAAGTGGTTTTT
>NW_027619130.1:0-52000 GCF_964187855.1 Myxine glutinosa
CACTTTTTGCACTTGTGATAGTGTTGAAAAACCACTTTTCGCACTTGTGTTAGTGTTGAAAATCCACTTTTCGCACTTGTGTTAGTGTTGAAAAACCACTTTTCGCACTTGTGTTAGTGTTGAAAAACCACTTTTCGCACTTGTGTTAGTGTTGAAAAACCACTTTTCGCACTTGTGATAGTGTTGAAAAACCACTTTTCGCACTTGTGTTAGTGTTGAAAAACCACTTTTCGCACTTGTGTTAGTGTTGAAAAACCACTTTTCTCCCTTGTGTTGGTGCAGGAAACCACTTTTTGCACTTGTGTTAGTGTGGAAAAAGCACGTTTCGCACTTGTGTTGGTGTAGGAAACCACTTTTCGCATTTGTGTTGGTGGAGGAAACCACTTTTGCACTTGTATTAGTGTGGAAAAACACTTTTTGCACTTGTGATAGTGTTGAAAAACAACTTTTCGCACTTGTGTTAGTGTTGAAAATCCACTTTTCGCACTTGTGTTGGTGCAGGAAACCACTTTTGCACTTGTATTAGTGTGGAAAAACCACTTTTCGCACTTGTGTTAGTGTTGAAAAACCACTTTTCGCACTTGTGTTAGTGAAGGAAACCACTTTTGCATTTGTATTAGTGTGGAAAAACCACTTTTCGCACTTGTGTTAGTGTTGAAAAACCACTTTTCGCACTTGTGTTAGTGTTGAAAAACCACTTTTCGCACTTGTGTTAGTGTTGAAAAACCACTTTTCGCACTTGTGTTGGTGCAGTAAACCACTTTTGCACTTGTATTAGTGTGGAAAAAACACTTTTTGCACTTGTATTAGTGTGGAAAAAACACTTTTTGCACTTGTGATAGTGTTGAAAAACCACTTTTCGCACTTGTGTTAGTGTTGAAAAACCACTTTTCTCCCTTGTGTTGGTGCAGGAAACCACTTTTGCACTTGTATTAGTGTGGATTAAATACTTTTTGCACTTGTGATTGTGTGGGGAAAACCACTTTTCGCACTTGTGTTAGTGTTGAAAAACCACTTTTCACACTTGTGCTTGTGCAGGAAACCACTTTTGCACTTGTATTAGTGTGGAAAACCACTTTTCGCACTTGTGTTAGTGTTGAAAAACCACTTTTCGCACTTGTGTTTGTGTTGAAAAACCACTTTTCGCACTTGTGTTGGTGCAGGAAACCACTTTTGCACTTGTATTAGTGTGGAAAAACCACTTTTCGCACTTGTGTTAGTGTTGAAACCCCACTTTTTGCACTTGCGTTAGTGTTGAAAAACCACTTTTCGCACTTGTGTTCGTGCAGGAAACCACTTTTGCACTTGTATTAGTGTGGAAAAACCACTTTTCGCACTTGTGTTAGTGTTGAAAAACCACTTTTCGCACTTTTGTTGGTGCAGGAAACCACTTTTGCACTTGTGATAGTGTTGAAAAACCACTTTTCACACTTGTGTTAGTGTTGAAAAACCACTTTTCGCACTTGTGCTAGTGTTGAAAAACCACTTTTCGCACTTGTGTTGGTGCAGGAAACCACTTTTGCACTTGTATTAGTTCTGGAAAAAACACTTTTTGCACATGTTTTAGTGTGAAAAAACACTTTTCGCACTTGTGATAGTGTTGAAAAACCACTTTTCGCACTTGTGTTAGTGTTGAAAAACCACTTTTCGCACTTGTGTTGGTGCAGGAAACCACTTTTGCACTTGTATTAGTGTGGAAAAACCACTTTTCGCACTTGTGTTAGTGTTGAAAAACCACTTTTCGCACTTGTGTTAGTGAAGGAAACCACTTTTCGCACTTGTGTTGGTGCAGGAAACCACTTTTGCACTTGTATTAGTGTGCAAAAAACACTTTTTGCACTTGTGATAGTGTTGAAAAACCACTTTTCGCACTTGTGTTAGTGTTGAAAAACCACTTTTCGCACTTGTGTTGGTGCAGGAAACCACTTTTGCACTTGTATTAGTGTGGAAAAAACACTTTTTGCACTTGGGATAGTGTTGAAAAACCACTTTTTGCACTTGTGTTAGTGTTGAAAAACCACTTTTCGCACTTGTGTTGGTGCAGGAAACCACTTTTGCACTTGTATTATTGTGGAAAAAACACTTTTTGCACTTGTGATAGTGTTGAAAAACCACTTTTCGCACTTGTGTTTGTGTTGAAAAACCACTTTTTGCACTTGTGTTACTGTTGAAAAACCACTTCGCACTTGTGTTGGTGGAGGAAACCACTTTTGCACTTGTATTAGTGTGGAAAAAACACTTTTTGCACTTGTGTTAGTGTTGAAAATCCACTTTTCGCACTTGTGTTGGCGCAGGAAACCACTTTTGCACTTGTATTAGTGTGGAAAAACCACTTTTCGCACTTGTGTTAGTGTTGAAAAACCACTTTTCGCACTTGTGTTAGTGAAGTAAACCACTTTTCGCACTTGTGTTGGTGCAGGAAACCACTTTTGCACTTGTATTAGTGTGGAAAAAACACTTTTTGCACTTGTGATAGTGTTGAAAAAACACTTTTCGCACTTGTGTTAGTGTTGAAAAACCACTTTTCGCACTTGTGTTGGTGCAGGAAACCACTTTTGCACTTGTATTAGTGTGGAAAAAACACTTTTTGCACTTGGGATAGTGTTGAAAACCACTTTTTGCACTTGTGTTAGTGTTGAAAAACCACTTTTCGCACTTGTGTTGGTGCAGGAAACCACTTTTGCACTTCTATTAGTGTGGAAAAAACCACTTTTCGCACTTGTGTTAGTGTTGAAAAACCACTTTTCGCACTTGTGTTAGTGTTGAAAAACCACTTTTCGCACTTGTGTTGGTGCAGGAAACCACTTTTGCACTTGTATTAGTGTGGAAAAACCACTTTTCGCCCTTGTGTTAGTGTTGAAAAACCACTTATCGCACTTGTGTTGGTGCAGTAAACCACTTTTGCACTTGTATTAGTGTGAAAAAAACACTTTTTGCACTTGTATTAGTGTGGAAAAAAACACTTTTTGCACTTGTATTAGTGTGGAAAAACCACTTTTCGCACTTGTGTTAGTGTTGAAAATCCACTTTTCGCACTTGTGTTGGTGCAGGAAACCACTTTTGCACTTGTATTGGTGTGGAAAACCACTTTTCGCACTTGTGTTAGTGTTGAAAAACCACTTTTCGCACTTGTGTTAGTGTTGAAAAACCACTTTTGCACTTGTATTAGTGTGGAAAAAACACTTTTTGCACTTGTGTTAGTGTTGAAAAACCACTTCGCACTTATGTTAGTGAAGGAAACCACTTTTCGCACTTGTGTTGGTGCAGGAAACCACTTTTTGCACTTGTATTAGTGTGGAAAAAACACTTTTTGCACTTGTGATAGTGTTGAAAAACCACTTTTCGCACTTGTGTTAGTGTTGAAAAACCACTTTTCGCACTTGTGTTAGTGTTGAAAAACCACTTTTCGCACTTGTGTTAGTGTTGAAAAACCACTTTACGCACTTGTGTTAGTGTTGAAAAACCACTTTTCGCACTTGTGTTGGTGCAGGAAACCACTTTTGCACTTCTATTAGTGTGGAAAAACCACTTTTCGCACTTGTGTTAGTGTTGAAAAACCACTTTTCGCACTTGTGTTGGTGCAGGAAAACACTTTTGCACTTGTATTAGTGTGGAAAAACCACTTTTCGCACTTGTGTTAGTGTTGAAAAACCACTTTTCGCACTTGTGTTGGTGCAGGAAAACACTTTTGCACTTGTATTAGTGTGGAAAAAACACTTTTTGCACTTGGGATAGTGTTGAAAAACCACTTTTTGCACTTGTGTTAGTGTTGAAAAACCACTTTTCGCACTTGTGTTGGTGCAGGAAACCACTTTTGCACTTGTATTATTGTGGAAAAAACACTTTTTGCACTTGTGATAGTGTTGAAAAACCACTTTTCGCACTTGTGTTTGTGTTGAAAAACCACTTTTTGCACTTGTGTTACTGTTGAAAAACCACTTTTCGCACTTGTGTTGGTGCAGGAAACCACTTTTGCATTTGTATTAGTGTGGAAAAAACACTTTTTGCACTTGTGATAGTGTTGAAAAACCACTTTTCGCACTTGTGTTAGTGTTGAAAAACCACTTTTCGCACTTGTGTTGGTGCAGGAAACCACTTTTGCACTTGTATTATTGTGGAAAAAACACTTTTTGCACTTGTGATAGTGTTGAAAAACCACTTTTCGCACTTGTGTTAGTGTTGAAAAACCACTTTTCGCACTTGTGATAGTGTTGAAAAACCACTTTTCGCACTTGTGATAGTGTTGAAAAGCCACTTTCTCCCTTGTGTTGGTGCAGGAAACCACTTTTTGCACTTGTGTTAGTGTGGAAAAAGCACGTTTCGCACTTGTGTTGGTGTAGGAAACCACTTCGCACTTGTGTTGGTGGAGGAAACCACTTTTGCACTTGCATTAGTGTGGAAAAAACACTTTTTGCACTTGTGTTAGTGTTGAAAATCCACTTTTCGCACTTGTGTTGGCGCAGGAAACCACTTTTGCACTTGTATTAGTGTGGAAAAACCACTTTTCGCACTTGTGTTAGTGTTGAAAAACCACTTTTCGCACTTGTGTTAGTGAAGTAAACCACTTTTCGCACTTGTGTTGGTGCAGGAAACCACTTTTGCACTTGTATTAGTGTGGAAAAAACACTTTTTGCACTTGTGATAGTGTTGAAAAACCACTTTTCGCACTTGTGTTAGTGTTGAAAAACCACTTTTCGCACTTGTGTTGGTGCAGGAAACCACTTTTGCACTTGTATTAGTGTGGAAAAAACACTTTTTGCACTTGGGATAGTGTTGAAAACCACTTTTTGCACTTGTGTTAGTGTTGAAAAACCACTTTTCGCACTTGTGTTGGTGCAGGAAACCACTTTTGCACTTCTATTAGTGTGGAAAAAACCACTTTTCGCACTTGTGTTAGTGTTGAAAAACCACTTTTCGCACTTGTGTTAGTGTTGAAAAACCACTTTTCGCACTTGTGTTGGTGCAGGAAACCACTTTTGCACTTGTATTAGTGTGGAAAAACCACTTTTCGCCCTTGTGTTAGTGTTGAAAAACCACTTATCGCACTTGTGTTGGTGCAGTAAACCACTTTTGCACTTGTATTAGTGTGGAAAAAACACTTTTTGCACTTGTATTAGTGTGGAAAAAACACTTTTTGCACTTGTATTAGTGTGGAAAAACCACTTTTCGCACTTGTGTTAGTGTTGAAAATCCACTTTTCGCACTTGTGTTGGTGCAGGAAACCACTTTTGCACTTGTATTGGTGTGGAAAACCACTTTTCGCACTTGTGTTAGTGTTGAAAAACCACTTTTCGCACTTGTGTTAGTGTTGAAAAACCACTTTTGCACTTGTATTAGTGTGGAAAAAACACTTTTTGCACTTGTGTTAGTGTTGAAAAACCACTTCGCACTTATGTTAGTGAAGGAAACCACTTTTCGCACTTGTGTTGGTGCAGGAAACCACTTTTGCACTTGTATTAGTGTGGAAAAAACACTTTTTGCACTTGTGATAGTGTTGAAAAACCACTTTTCGCACTTGTGTTAGTGTTGAAAAACCACTTTTCGCCTTGTGTTAGTGTTGAAAAACCACTTTTCGCACTTGTGTTAGTGTTGAAAAACCACTTTACGCACTTGTGTTAGTGTTGAAAAACCACTTTTCGCACTTGTGTTGGTGCAGGAAACCACTTTTGCACTTCTATTAGTGTGGAAAAACCACTTTTCGCACTTGTGTTAGTGTTGAAAAACCACTTTTCGCACTTGTGTTGGTGCAGGAAAACACTTTTGCACTTGTATTAGTGTGGAAAAACCACTTTTCGCACTTGTGTTAGTGTTGAAAAACCACTTTTCGCACTTGTGTTAGTGTTGAAAAACCACTTTTCGCACTTGTGTTAGTGTTGAAAAACCACTTTTCGCACTTGTGTTGGTGCAGGAAACCACTTTTGCATTAGTGTGGAAAAACCACTTTTCGCACTTGTTTTGGTGCAGGAAACCACTTTTGCACTTGTATTAGTGTGGAAAAACCACTTTTCGCACTTGTGTTAGTGTTGAAAAACCACTTTTCGCACTTGTGTTGGTGCAGGAAACCACTTTTGCACTTGTATTAGTGTGGAAAAAACACTTTTTGCACTTGTGATAGTGTTGAAAAACCACTTTTCGCACTTGTGTTAGTGTTGAAAAACCACTTTTCGCACTTGTGTTGGTGCAGGAAACCACTTTTGCACTTGTATTAGTGTGGAAAAAACACTTTTTGCACTTGGGATAGTGTTGAAAAACCACTTTTTGCACTTGTGTTACTGTTGAAAAACCACTTTTCGCGCTTGTGTTGGTGGAGGAAACCACTTTTGCACTTGTATTAGTGTGGAAAAAACACTTTTTGCACTTGTGATAGTGTTGAAAAACCACTTTTGCACTTGTGTTAGTGTTGAAAAACCACTTTTCGCACTTGTGTTGGTGCAGGAAACCACTTTTGCACTTGTATTAGTGTGGAAAAAACACTTTTTGCACTTGTGATAGTGTTGAAAAACCACTTTTCGCACTTGTGTTAGTGTTGAAAAACCACTTTTCGCACTTGTGTTAGTGTTGAAAAACCACTTTTCGCCACTTGTGTTAGTGTTGAAAAACCACTTTTCGCACTTGTGTTAGTGTTGAAAACCCACTTTTCGCACCTTGTGATAGTGTTGAAAAACCACTTTTCGCACTTGTGTTAGTGTTGAAAAACCACTTTTCGCACTTGTGTTAGTGTTGAAAAACCACTTTTCTACTCTTGTGTTGGTGCAGGAAACCACTTTTTGCACTTGTGTTAGTGTGGATAAAGCACGTTTCGCACTTGTGTTGGTGTAGGAAACAACTTTTCGCATTTGTGTTGGTGGAGGAAACCCACTTTTGCACTTGTATTAGTGTGGAAAAAACACTTTTTGCACTTGTGATAGTGTTGAAAAACAACTTTTCGCACTTGTGTTAGTGTTGAAAATCCACTTTTCGCACTTGTGTTGGTGCAGGAAACCACTTTTGCACTTGTATTAGTGTGAAAAACCACTTTTCGCACTTGTGTTAGTGTTGAAAAAACCACTTTTCGCACTTGTGTTAGTGAAGGAAACCACTTTTCGCACTTGTGTTGGTGCAGGAAACCACTTTTGCACTTGTATTAGTGTGGATAAAAACACTTTTTGCACTTGTGATAGTGTGAAAAACCACTTTCGCACTTGTGTTAGGTGTTGAAAAAACCACTTTTCGCACTTGTGTTGGTGCAGAAACCACTTTTGCACTGTATTAGTGTGGAAAAAACACTTTTTGCACTTGGATAGTGTTGAAAAACCACTTTCGCACTTGTGTTAGTGTTGAAAAAACCACTTTTCGCACTTGTGTTGTGCAGGAAACCACTTTTGCACTTGTATTATTGTGGAAAAAACACTTTTTGCACTTGTGATAGTGTTGAAAAACCACTTTTCGCACTTGTGTTTGTGTTGAAAAACCACTTTTTGCAGCTGTTACTGTTGAAAAATCACTTTTCGCACTTGTGTTGGTGCAGGAAACCACTTTTGCATTTGTATTAGTGTGGAAAAAACACTTTTTGCACTTGTGATAGTGTTGAAAAACCACTTTTCGCACTTGTGTTAGTGTTGAAAAAGCACTTTTCGCACTTGTGTTGGTGCAGGAAACCACTTTTGCACTTGTATTAGTGTTGAAAAACCACTTTTCGCACTTGTGTTAGTGTTGAAAAACCACTTTTCGCACTTGTGTTAGTGTTGAAAAACCACTTTTCGCACTTGTGTTAGTGTTGAAAAACTACTTTTCGCACTTGTGTTGGTGCAGTAAACCACTTTTGCACTTGTATTAGTGTGGAAAAAAGACTTTTTGCACTTGTATTAGTGTGGAAAACGACTTTTCGCACTTGTGTTAGTGTTGAAAATCCACTTTTCGCACTTGTGTTGGTGCAGGAAACCACTTTTGCACTTGTATTAGTGTGGAAAAACCACTTTTCGCACTTGTGTTAGTGTTGAAAAACCACTTTTGCACTTGTATTAGTGTGGAAAAACACTTTTTGCACTTGTGTTAGTGAAGGAAACCACTTTTCGCACTTGTGTTGGTGCAGGAAACCACTTTTGCACTTGTATTAGTGTGGAAAAAACACTTTTTGCACTTGTGATAGTGTTGAAAACCCACTTTTTGCACTTGTGTTGGTGAAGGAAACCACTTTTGGCAATTGTATTGGTGTGGAAAAACCACTTTTTGCACTTGTGTTAGTGTGGAAAAACCACTTTTCGCACTTATGTTAGTGTTGAAAAACCACTTTTCGCACTTGTGTTAGTGTGGAAAAACCACTTTTCGCACTTGTGTTGCTGTCGGAAACCACTTTTCGCACTTGTGTTGGTGCAGGAAACCACTTTTGCACTTGTATTAGTGTGGATTAAATACTTTTTGCACTTGTGATTGTGTGGAAAAACCACTTTTCGCACTTGTGTTAGTGTTGAAAAACCACTTTTCACACTTGTGCTTGTGCAGGAAACCACTTTTGCACTTGTATTAGTGTGGAAAACCACTTTTCGCACTTGTGTTAGTGTTGAAAAACAACTTTTCGCACTTGTGTTTGTGTTGAAAAACCACTTTTCGCACTTGTGTTGGTGCAGGAAACCACTTTTGCACTTGTATTAGTGTGGAAAAACCACTTTTCGCACTTGTGTTAGTGTTGAAACCCCACTTTTCGCACTTGTGTTGGTGCAGGAAACCACTTTTGCACTTGTATTAGTTCTGGAAAAAATACTTTTTGCACTTGTTTTAGTGTGAAAAAACACTTTTCGCACTTGTGATAGTGTTGAAAAACCACTTTTCGCACTTGTGTTAGTGTTGAAAAACCACTTTTCGAACTTGTGTTGGTGCAGGAAACCACTTTTGCACTTGTATTAGTGTGGAAAAACCACTTTTCGCACTTGTGTTAGTGTTGAAAAACCACTTTTCGCACTTGTGTTAGTGAAGGAAACCACTTTTCGCACTTGTGTTGGTGCAGGAAACCACTTTTGCACTTGTATTAGTGTGGAAAAAACACTTTTTGCACTTGTGATAGTGTTGAAAAACCACTTTTTGCACTTGTGTTAGTGTTGAAAAACCACTTTTCGCACTTGTGTTGGTGCAGGAAACCACTTTTGCACTTGTATTAGTGTGGAAAAAACACTTTTTTCACTTGGGATAGTGTTGAAAAACCACTTTTTGCACTTGTGTTAGTGTTGAAAAACCACTTTTCGCACTTGTGTTGGTGCAGGAAACCACTTTTGCACTTGTATGATTGTGGAAAAAACACTTTTTGCACTTGTGATAGTGTTGAAAAACCACTTTTCGCACTTGTGTTTGTGTTGAAAAACCACTTTTTGCACTTGTGTTACTGTTGAAAAACCACTTTTCGCACTTGTGTTGGTGCAGGATTCCACTTTTGCATTTGTATTAGTGTGGAAAAAACACTTTTTGCACTTGTGATAGTGTTGAAAAACCACTTTTCGCACTTGTGTTAGTGTTGAAAAACCACTTTTCGCACTTGTGTTAGTGTTGAAAAACCACTTTTCGCACTTGTGTTAGTGTTGAAAAACCACTTTTCGCACTTGTGATAGTGTTGAAAAACCACTTTTCGCACTTGTGTTAGTGTTGAAAAACCACTTTTCGCACTTGTGTTAGTGTTGAAAAACCACTTTTCTCCCTTGTGTTGGTGCAGGAAACCACTTTTGCACATGTATTAGTGTGGAAAAAACACTTTTTGCACTTGTATTAGTGTGGAAAAAACACTTTTTGCACTTGTGATAGTGTTGAAAAACCACTTTTCGCACTTGTGTTAGTGTTGAAAAACCACTTTTTGCACTTGTGTTACTGTTGAAAAACCACTTTTCGCACTTGTGTTGGTGCAGGAAACCACTTTTGCGCTTGTATTAGTGTGGAAAAACACTTTTTGCACTTGTGATAGTGTTGAAAAACCACTTTTCACACTTGTGTTGGTGCAGGAAACCACTTTTGCACTTCTATTAGTGTGGAAAAACCACTTTTCGCACTTGTGTTAGTGTTGAAAAACCACTTTTCGCACTTGTGTTGGTGCAGGAAAACACTTTTGCACTTGTATTAGTGTGGAAAAACCACTTTTCGCACTTGTGTTATTGTTGAAAAACCACTTTTCGCACTTGTGTTAGTGTTGAAAAACCACTTTTCGCACTTGTGTTAGTGTTGAAAAACCACTTTTCGCGCTTGTGTTGGTGGAGGAAACCACTTTTGCACTTGTATTAGTGTGGAAAAAACACTTTTTGCACTTGTGATAGTGTTGAAAAACCACTTTTGCACTTGTGTTAGTGTTGAAAAACCACTTTTCGCACTTGTGTTGGTGCAGGAAACCACTTTTGCACTTGTATTAGTGTGGAAAAAACACTTTTTGCACTTGTGATAGTGTTGAAAAACCACTTTTCGCACTTGTGTTAGTGTTGAAAAACCACTTTTCGCACTTGTGTTAGTGTTGAAAAACCACTTTTCGCACTTGTGTTAGTGTTGAAAAACCACTTTTCGCACTTGTGTTAGTGTTGAAAAACCACTTTTCGCACTTGTGATAGTGTTGAAAAACCACTTTTCGCACTTGTGTTAGTGTTGAAAAACCACTTTTCGCACTTGTGTTAGTGTTGAAAAACCACTTTTCTCCCTTGTGTTGGTGCAGGAAACCACTTTTTGCACTTGTGTTAGTGTGGAAAAAGCACGTTTCGCACTTGTGTTGGTGTAGGAAACCACTTTTCGCATTTGTGTTGGTGGAGGAAACCACTTTTGCACTTGTATTAGTGTGGAAAAAACACTTTTTGCACTTGTGATAGTGTTGAAAAACAACTTTTCGCACTTGTGTTAGTGTTGAAAATCCACTTTTCGCACTTGTGTTGGTGCAGGAAACCACTTTTGCACTTGTATTAGTGTGGAAAAACCACTTTTCGCACTTGTGTTAGTGTTGAAAAACCACTTTTCGCACTTGTGTTAGTGAAGGAAACCACTTTTCGCACTTGTGTTGGTGCAGGAAACCACTTTTGCACTTGTATTAGTGTGGAAAAAACACTTTTTGCACTTGTGATAGTGTTGAAAAACCACTTTTCGCACTTGTGTTAGTGTTGAAAACCACTTTTCGCACTTGTGTTGGTGCAGGAAACCACTTTTGCACTTGTATTAGTGTGGAAAAAACACTTTTTGCACTTGGGATAGTGTTGAAAAACCACTTTTCGCACTTGTGTTAGTGTTGAAAAACCACTTTTCGCACTTGTGTTGGTGCAGGAAACCACTTTTGCACTTGTATTATTGTGGAAAAAACACTTTTTGCACTTGTGATAGTGTTGAAAACCACTTTTCGCACTTGTGTTTGTGTTGAAAAACCACTTTTTGCACATGTTACTGTTGAAAAATCACTTTTCGCACTTGTGTTGGTGCAGGAAACCACTTTTGCATTTGTATTAGTGTGGAAAAAACACTTTTTGCACTTGTGATAGTGTTGAAAAACCACTTTTCGCACTTGTGTTAGTGTTGAAAAAGCACTTTTCGCACTTGTGTTGGTGCAGGAAACCACTTTTGCACTTGTATTAGTGTTGAAAAACCACTTTTCGCACTTGTGTTAGTGTTGAAAACCACTTTTCGCACTTGTGTTAGTGTTGAAAAACCACTTTTCGCACTTGTGTTAGTGTTGAAAAACCACTTTTCGCACTTGTGTTGGTGCAGTAAACCACTTTTGCACTTGTATTAGTGTGGAAAAAAGACTTTTTGCACTTGTATTAGTGTGGAAAACGACTTTTCGCACTTGTGTTAGTGTTGAAAATCCACTTTTCGCACCTGTGTTGGTGCAGGAAACCACTTTTGCACTTGTATTAGTGTGGAAAACCACTTTTCGCACTTGTGTTAGTGTTGAAAAACCACTTTTGCACTTGTATTAGTGTTGAAAAACCACTTCGCACTTGTGTTAGTGAAGGAAACCACTTTTCGCACTTGTGTTGGTGCAGGAAACCACTTTTGCACTTGTATTAGTGTGGAAAAAACACTTTTTGCACTTGTGATAGTGTTGAAAACCCACTTTTTGCACTTGTGTTGGTGAAGGAATCCACTTTTGGCAATTGTATTGGTGTGGAAAAACCACTTTTTGCACTTGTGTTAGTGTGGAAAAACCACTTTTCGCACTTATGTTAGTGTTGAAAAACCACTTTTCGCACTTGTGTTAGTGTGAAAAACCACTTTTCGCACTTGTGTTGCTGTCGGAAACCACTTTTCGCACTTGTGTTGGTGCAGGAAACCACTTTTGCACTTGTATTAGTGTGGATTAAATACTTTTTGCACTTGTGATTGTGTGGAAAAACCTCTTTTCGCACTTGTGTTAGTGTTGAAAAACCACTTTTCACACTTGTGCTTGTGCAGGAAACCACTTTTGCACTTGTATTAGTGTGGAAAACCACTTTTCGCACTTGTGTTAGTGTTGAAAAACCACTTTTCGCACTTGTGTTTGTGTTGAAAAACCACTTTTCGCACTTGTGGTGGTGCAGGAAACCACTTTTGCACTTGTATTAGTGTGGAAAAACCACTTTTCGCACTTGTGTTAGTGTTGAAACCCCACTTTTTGCACTTGCGTTAGTGTTGAAAAACACTTTTCGCACTTGTGTTGGTGCAGGAAACCACTTTTGCACTTGTATTAGTGTGGAAAAACCACTTTTCGCACTTGTGTTAGTGTTGAAAAACCACTTTTCGCACTTTTGTTGGTGCAGGAAACCACCTTTTGCACTTGTGATAGTGTTGAAAAACCACTTTTCACACTTGTGTTAGTGTTGAAAAACCACTTTTCGCACTTGTGCTAGTGTTGAAAAACCACTTTTCGCACTTGTGTGGTGCAGGAAACCACTTTTGCACTTGTATTAGTTCTGGAAAAAACACTTTTTGCACTTGTTTTAGTGTGAAAAAACACTTTTCGCACTTGTGATAGTGTTGAAAAACCACTTTTCGCACTTGTGTTAGTGTTGAAAAACCACTTTCGAACTTGTGTTGGTGCAGGAAACCACTTTTGCACTTGTATTAGTGTGGAAAAACCACTTTTCGCACTTGTGTTAGTGTTGAAAAACCACTTTTCGCACTTGTGTTAGTGAAGGAAACCACTTTTCGCACTTGTGTTGGTGCAGGAAACCACTTTTGCACTTGTATTAGTGTGGAAAAAACACTTTTTGCACTTGTGATAGTGTTGAAAAACCACTTTTCGCACTTGTGTTAGTGTTGAAAAAACCACTTTTCGCACTTGTGTTGGTGCAGGAAACCACTTTTGCACTTGTATTAGTGTGGAAAAAACACTTTTTGCACTTGGGATAGTGTTGAAAACCACTTTTTGCACTTGTGTTAGTGTTGAAAAACCACTTTTCGCACTTGTGTTGGTGCAGGAAACCACTTTTGCACTTGTATTATTGTGGAAAAAACACTTTTTGCACTTGTGATAGTGTTGAAAAACCACTTTTCGCACTTGTGTTTGTGTTGAAAAAACCGCTTTTTGCACTTGTGTTACTGTTGAAAAACCACTTTTCGCACTTGTGTTGGTGCAGGATCCACTTTTGCATTTGTATTAGTGTGGAAAAAACACTTTTTGCACTTGTGATAGTGTTGAAAAACCACTTTTCGCACTTGTGTTAGTGTTGAAAAACCACTTTTCGCACTTGTGTTAGTGTTGAAAAACCACTTTTCGCACTTGTGTTAGTGTTGAAAAACCACTTTTCGCACTTGTGATAGTGTTGAAAAACCACTTTTCGCACTTGTGTTAGTGTTGAAAAACCACTTTTCGCACTTGTGTTAGTGTTGAAAAACCACTTTTCTCCCTTGTGTTGGTGCAGGAAACCACTTTTGCACATGTATTAGTGTGGAAAAAACACTTTTTGCACTTGTATTAGTGTGGAAAAAACACTTTTTGCACTTGTGATAGTGTTGAAAAACCACTTTTCGCACTTGTGTTAGTGTTGAAAAACCACTTTTTGCACTTGTGTTACTGTTGAAAAACCACTTTTCGCACTTGTGTTGGTGCAGGAAACCACTTTTGCGCTTGTATTAGTGTGGAAAAACACTTTTTGCACTTGTGATAGTGTTGAAAAACCACTTTTCGCACTTGTTAGTGTCGAAAAACCACTTTTCGCACTTGTGTTGGTGCAGGAAACCACTTTTGCACTTGTATTAGTGTGGAAAAAACACTTTTCGCTCTTGTGTTAGTGTTGAAAAACCACTTTTCACACTTGTGTTGGTGCAGGAAACCACTTTTGCACTTCTATTAGTGTGGAAAAACCACTTTTCACACTTGTGTTAGTGTTGAAAAACCACTTTTCGCACTTGTGTTGGTGCAGGAAAACACTTTTGCACTTGTATTAGTGTGGAAAAACCACTTTTCGCACTTGTGTTATTGTTGAAAAACCACTTTTCGCACTTGTGTTAGTGTTGAAAAACCACTTTTCGCACTTGTGTTAGTGTTGAAAAACCACTTTTCGCACTTGTGTTGGTGCAGGAAACCACTTTTGCGTTAGTGTGGAAAAACCACTTTTCGCACTTGTTTTGGTGCAGGAAACCACTTTTGCACTTGTATTAGTGTGGAAAAACCACTTTTCGCACTTGTGTTAGTGTTGAAAAACCACTTTTCGCACTTGTGTTGGTGCAGGAAACCACTTTTGCACTTGTATTATTGTGGAAAAAACACTTTTTGCACTTGTGATAGTGTTGAAAAACCACTTTTCGCACTTGTGTTAGTGTTGAAAAACCACTTTTCGCACTTGTGTTGGTGCAGGAAACCACTTTTGCACTTGTATTAGTGTGGAAAAAACACTTTTTGCACTTGGGATAGTGTTGAAAAACCACTTTTCGCACTTGTGTTAGTGTTGAAAAACCACTTTTCGCACTTGTGTTGGTGCAGGAAACCACTTTTGCACTTGTATTATTGTGGAAAAAACACTTTTTGCACTTGTGATAGTGTTGAAAAACCACTTTTCGCACTTGTGTTTGTGTTGAAAAACCACTTTTTGCACTAGTGTTACTGTTGAAAAACCACTTTTCGCGCTTGTGTTGGTGCAGGAAACCACTTTTGCACTTGTATTAGTGTGGAAAAAACACTTTTTGCACTTGTGATAGTGTTGAAAAACCACTTTTGCACTTGTGTTAGTGTTGAAAAACCACTTTTCGCACTTGTGTTGGTGCAGGAAACCACTTTTGCACTTGTATTAGTGTGGAAAAAACACTTTTTGCACTTGTGATAGTGTTGAAAAACCACTTTTCGCACTTGTGTTAGTGTTGAAAAACCACTTTTCGCACTTGTGTTAGTGTTGAAAAACCACTTTTCGCACTTGTGTTAGTGTTGAAAAACCACTTTTCGCACTTGTGTTAGTGTTGAAAAACCACTTTTCGCACTTGTGATAGTGTTGAAAAACCACTTTTCGCACTTGTGTTAGTGTTGAAAAACCACTTTTCGCACCTGTGTTAGTGTTGAAAAACCACTTTTCTCCCTTGTGTTGGTGCAGGAAACCACTTTTTGCACTTGTGTTAGTGTGGAAAAAGCACGTTTCGCACTTGTGTTGGTGTAGGAAACCACTTTTCGCATTTGTGTTGGTGGAGGAAACCACTTTTGCACTTGTATTAGTGTGGAAAAAACAATTTTTGCACTTGTGATAGTGTTGAAAAACAACTTTTCGCACTTGTGTTAGTGTTGAAAATCCACTTTTCGCACTTGTGTTGGTGCAGGAAACCACTTTTGCACTTGTATTAGTGTGGAAAAACCACTTTTCGCACTTGTGTTAGTGTTGAAACCCCACTTTTTGCACTTGCGTTAGTGTTGAAAAACCACTTTTCGCACTTGTGTTGGTGCAGGAAACCACTTTTGCACTTGTATTAGTGTTGAAAAACCACTTTTCGCACTTTTGTTGGTGCAGGAAACCACTTTTGCACTTGTGATAGTGTTGAAAAACCACTTTTCACACTTGTGTTAGTGTTGAAAAACCACTTTTCGCACTTGTGCTAGTGTTGAAAAACCACTTTTCGCACTTGTGTTGGTGCAGGAAACCACTTTTGCACTTGTATTAGTTCTGGAAAAAACACTTTTTGCACTTGTTTTAGTGTGAAAAAACACTTTTCGCACTTGTGATAGTGTTGAAAAACCACTTTTCGCACTTGTGTTAGTGTTGAAAAACCACTTTTCGCACTTGTGTTGGTGCAGGAAACCACTTTTGCACTTGTATTAGTGTGGAAAAACAACTTTTCGCACTTGTGTTAGTGTTGAAAAACCACTTTTCGCGCTTGTGTTGGTGCAGGAAACCACTTTTGCACTTGTATTAGTGTGGAAAAAACACTTTTTGCACTTGTGATAGTGTTGAAAAGCCACTTTTGCACTTGTGTTAGTGTTGAAAAACCACTTTTCGCACTTGTGTTGGTGCAGGAAACCACGTTTGCACTTGTATTAGTGTGGAAAAAACACTTTTTGCACTTGTGATAGTGTTGAAAAACCACTTTTCGCACTTGTGTTAGTGTTGAAAAACCACTTTTCGCACTTGTGTTAGTGTTGAAAAACCACTTTTCGCACTTGTGATAGTGTTGAAAAACCACTTTTCGCACTTGTGTTTGTGTTGAAAAACCACTTTTTGCACTGGTGTTACTGTTGAAAAACCACTTTTCGCACTTGTGTTGGTGCAGGAAACCACTTTTGCATTTGTATTAGTGTGGAAAAAACACTTTTTGCACTTGTGATAGTGTTGAAAAACCACTTTTCGCACTTGTGTTAGTGTTGAAAAAGCACTTTTCGCACTTGTGTTGGTGCAGGAAACCACTTTTGCACTTGTATTAGTGTTGAAAAACCACTTTTCGCACTTGTGTTAGTGTTGAAAAACCACTTTTCGCACTTGTGTTAGTGTTGAAAAACCACTTTTCGCACTTGTGTTAGTGTTGAAAAACCACTTTTCGCACTTGTGTTGGTGCAGTAAACCACTTTTGCACTTGTATTAGTGTGGAAAAAACACTTTTTGCACTTGTATTAGTGTGGAAAAAACACTTTTTGCACTTGTATTAGTGTGGAAAACGACTTTTCGCACTTGTGTTAGTGTTGAAAATCCACTTTTCGCACTTGTGTTGGTGCAGGAAACCACTTTTGCACTTGTATTAGTGTGGAAAAAACACTTTTCGCACTTGTGTTAGTGTTGAAAAACCACTTTTGCACTTGTATTAGTGTGGAAAAACACTTTTTGCACTTGTGTTAGTGTTGAAAAACCACTTCGCACTTGTGTTAGTGAAGGAAACCACTTTTCGCACTTGTGTTGGTGCAGGAAACCACTTTTGCACTTGTATTAGTGTGGAAAAAACACTTTTTGCACTTGTGATAGTGTTGAAAACCCACTTTTTGCACTTGTGTTGGTGAAGGAAACCACTTTTGGCAATTGTATTGGTGTGGAAAAACCACTTTTTGCACTTGTGTTAGTGTGGAAAAACCACTTTTCGCACTTATGTTAGTGTTGAAAAACCACTTTTCGCACTTGTGTTAGTGTGGAAAAACCACTTTTCGCACTTGTGTTGCTGTCGGAAACCACTTTTCGCACTTGTGTTGGTGCAGGAAACCACTTTTGCACTTGTATTAGTGTGGATTAAATACTTTTTGCACTTGTGATTGTGTGGAAAAACCACTTTTCGCACTTGTGTTAGTGTTGAAAAACCACTTTTCACACTTGTGCTTGTGCAGGAAACCACTTTTGCACTTGTATTAGTGTGGAAAACCACTTTTCGCACTTGTGTTAGTGTTGAAAAACCACTTTTCGCACTTGTGTTTGTGTTGAAAAACCACTTTTCGCACTTGTGTTGGTGCAGGAAACCACTTTTGCACTTTTTTGTGTGGAAAAACCACTTTTCGCACTTGTGTTAGTGTTGAAACCCCACTTTTTGCACTTGCGTTAGTGTTGAAAAACCACTTTTCGCACTTGTGTTGGTGCAGGAAACCACTTTTGCACTTGTATTAGTGTGGAAAAACCACTTTTCGCACTTGTGTTAGTGTTGAAAAACCACTTTTCGCACTTTTGTTGGTGCAGGAAACCACTTTTGCACTTGTGATAGTGTTGAAAAACCACTTTTCACACTTGTGTTAGTGTTGAAAAACCACTTTTCGCACTTGTGCTAGTGTTGAAAAACCACTTTTCGCACTTGTGTTGGTGCAGGAAACCACTTTTGCACTTGTATTAGTTCTGGAAAAAAGACTTTTTGCACTTGTTTTAGTGTGAAAAAACACTTTTCGCACTTGTGATAGTGTTGAAAAACCACTTTTCGCACTTGTTTTAGTGAAGGAAACCACTTTTCGCACTTGTGTTGGTGCAGGAAACCACTTTTGCACTCGTATTAGTGTGGAAAAAACACTTTTTGCACTTGTGATAGTGTTGAAAAACCACTTTTCGCACTTGTGTTAGTGTTGAAAAACCACTTTTCGCACTTGTGTTGGTGCAGGAAACCACTTTTGCACTTGTATTAGTGTGGAAAAAACACTTTTTGCACTTGGGATAGTGTTGAAAAACCACTTTTTGCACTTGTGTTAGTGTTGAAAAACCACTTTTCGCACTTGTGTTGGTGCAGGAAACCACTTTTGCACTTGTATTATTGTGGAAAAAACACTTTTTGCACTTGTGATAGTGTTGAAAAACCACTTTTTGCACTTGTGTTTGTGTTGAAAAACCACTTTTTGCACTTGTGTTACTGTTGAAAAACCACTTTTCGCACTTGTGTTGGTGCAGGAAACCACTTTTGCATTTGTATTAGTGTGGAAAAAACACTTTTTGCACTGGTGATAGTGTTGAAAAACCACTTTTCGCACTTGTGTTAGTGTTGAAAAACCACTTTTCGCACTTGTGTTAGTGTTGAAAAACCACTTTTCGCACTTGTGTTAGTGTTGAAAAACCACTTTTCGCACTTGTGATAGTGTTGAAAAACCACTTTTCGCACTTGTGTTAGTGTTGAAAAACCACTTTTCGCACTTGTGTTAGTGTTGAAAAACCACTTTTCTCCCTTGTGTTGGTGCAGGAAACCACTTTTGCACATGTATTAGTGTGGAAAAAACACTTTTTGCACTTGTATTAGTGTGGAAAAAACACTTTTTGCACTTGTGATAGTGTTGAAAAACCACTTTTCGCACTTGTGTTAGTGTTGAAAAACCACTTTTTGCACTTGTGTTACTGTTGAAAAACCACTTTTCGCACTTGTGTTGGTGCAGGAAACCACTTTTGCGCTTGTATTAGTGTGGAAAAACACTTTTTGCACTTGTGATAGTGTTGAAAAACCACTTTTCGCACTTGTTAGTGTTGAAAAACCACTTTTCGCACTTGTGTTGGTGCAGGAAACCACTTTTGCACTTGTATTAGTGTGGAAAAACCACTTTTCGCACTTGTGTTAGTGTTGAAAAACCACTTTACGCACTTGTGTTAGTGTTGAAAAACCACTTTTCGCACTTGTGTTGGTGCAGGAAACCACTTTTGCACTTCTATTAGTGTGGAAAAACCACTTTTCGCACTTGTGTTAGTGTTGAAAAACCACTTTTCGCACTTGTGTTTGTGCAGGAAAACACTTTTGCACTTGTATTAGTGTGGAACAACCACTTTTCGCACTTGTGTTAGTGTTGAAAAACCACTTTTCGCACTTGTGTTAGTGTTGAAAAACCACTTTTCGCACTTGTGTTAGTGTTGAAAAACCACTTTTCGCACTTGTTTTGGTGCAGGAAACCACTTTTGCACTTGTATTAGTGTGGAAAAACCCCTTTTCGCACTTGTGTTAGTGTTGAAAAACCACTTTTCGCACTTGTGTTGGTGCAGGAAACCACTTTTGCACTTGTATTAGTGTGGAAAAAACACTTTTTGCACTTGTGATAGTGTTGAAAAACCACTTTTCGCACTTGTGTTAGTGTTGAAAAACCACTTTTCGCACTTGTGTTGGTGCAGGAAACCACTTTTGCACTTGTATTAGTGTGGAAAAAAACACTTTTTGCACTTGGGATAGTGTTGAAAAACCACTTTTTGCACTTGTGTTACTGTTGAAAAACCACTTTTCGCGCTTGTGTTGGTGGAGGAAACCACTTTTGCACTTGTATTAGTGTGGAAAAAACACTTTTTGCACTTGTGATAGTGTTGAAAAACCACTTTTGCACTTGTGTTAGTGTTGAAAAACCACTTTTCGCACTTGTGTTGGTGCAGGAAACCACTTTTGCACTTGTATTAGTGT
Organism: Myxine glutinosa; assembly: GCF_964187855.1. NCBI lineage: Eukaryota > Metazoa > Chordata > Myxini > Myxiniformes > Myxinidae > Myxine > Myxine glutinosa. The sequence continues at coordinate 20,203 of NW_027619130.1, forward strand.
GGAAAAAACACTTTTTGCACTTGTGATAGTGTTGAAAAACCACTTTTCGCACTTGTGTTAGTGTTGAAAAACCACTTTTCGCACTTGTGTTAGTGTTGAAAAACCACTTTTCGCACTTGTGTTAGTGTTGAAAAACCACTTTTCGCACTTGTGTTAGTGTTGAAAAACCACTTTTCGCACTTGTGATAGTGTTGAAAAACCACTTTTCGCACTTGTGTTAGTGTTGAAAAACCACTTTTCGCACTTGTGTTAGTGTTGAAAAACCACTTTTCTCCCTTGTGTTGGTGCAGGAAACCACTTTTTGCACTTGTGTTAGTGTGGAAAAAGCACGTTTCGCACTTGTGTTGGTGTAGGAAACCACTTTTCGCATTTGTGTTGGTGGAGGAAACCACTTTTGCACTTGTATTAGTGTGGAAAAAACACTTTTTTGCACTTGTGATAGTGTTGAAAAACAAATTTTCGCACTTGTGTTAGTGTTGAAAATCCACTTTTCGCACTTGTGTTGGTGCAGGAAACCACTTTTGCACTTGTATTAGTGTGGAAAAACCACTTTTCGCACTTGTGTTAGTGTTGAAAAACCACTTTTCGCACTTGTGTTAGTGAAGGAAACCACTTTTCGCACTTGTGTTGGTGCAGGAAACCACTTTTGCACTTGTATTAGTGTGGAAAAAACACTTTTTGCACTTGTGATAGTGTTGAAAAACCACTTTTCGCACTTGTGTTAGTGTTGAAAAACCACTTTTCGCACTTGTGTTGGTGCAGGAAACCACTTTGCACTTGTATTAGTGTGGAAAAAACACTTTTTGCACTTGGGATAGTGTTGAAAAACCACTTTTCGCACTTGTGTTAGTGTTGAAAAACCACTTTTCGCACTTGTGTTGGTGCAGGAAACCACTTTTGCACTTGTATTATTGTGGAAAAAACACTTTTTGCACTTGTGATAGTGTTGAAAAACCACTTTTCGCACTTGTGTTTGTGTTGAAAAACCACTTTTTGCACGTGTTACTGTTGAAAAATCACTTTTCGCACTTGTGTTGGTGCAGGAAACCACTTTTGCATTTGTATTAGTGTGGAAAAAACACTTTTTGCACTTGTGATAGTGTTGAAAAACCACTTTTCGCACTTGTGTTAGTGTTGAAAAAGCACTTTTCGCACTTGTGTTGGTGCAGGAAACCACTTTTGCACTTGTATTAGTGTTGAAAAACCACTTTTCGCACTTGTGTTAGTGTTGAAAAACCACTTTTCGCACTTGTGTTAGTGTTGAAAAACCACTTTTCGCACTTGTGTTAGTGTTGAAAAACCACTTTTCGCACTTGTGTTGGTGCAGTAAACCACTTTTGCACTTGTATTAGTGTGGAAAAAACACTTTTTGCACTTGTATTAGTGTGGAAAACGACTTTTCGCACTTGTGTTAGTGTTGAAAATCCACTTTTCGCACTTGTGTTGGTGCAGGAAACCACTTTTGCACTTGTATTAGTGTGGAAAAACCACTTTTCGCACTTGTGTTAGTGTTGAAAAACCACTTTTGCACTTGTATTAGTGTGGAAAAACACTTTTTGCACTTGTGTTAGTGTTGAAAAACCACTTCGCACTTGTGTTAGTGAAGGAAACCACTTTTCGCACTTGTGTTGGTGCAGGAAACCACTTTTGCACTTGTATTAGTGTGGAAAAACACTTTTTGCACTTGTGATAGTGTTGAAAACCCACTTTTTGCACTTGTGTTGGTGAAGGAAACCACTTTTGGCAATTGTATTGGTGTGGAAAAACCAATTTTTGCACTTGTGTTAGTGTGGAAAAACCACTTTTCGCACTTATGTTAGTGTTGAAAAACCACTTTTCGCACTTGTGTTAGTGTGGAAAAACCACTTTTCGCACTTGTGTTGCTGTCGGAAACCACTTTTCGCACTTGTGTTGGTGCAGGAAACCACTTTTGCACTTGTATTAGTGTGGATTAAATACTTTTTGCACTTGTGATTGTGTGGAAAAACCACTTTTCGCACTTGTGTTAGTGTTGAAAAACCACTTTTCACACTTGTGCTTGTGCAGGAAACCACTTTTGCACTTGTATTAGTGTGGAAAACCACTTTTCGCACTTGTGTTAGTGTTGAAAAACAACTTTTCGCACTTGTGTTTGTGTTGAAAAACCACTTTTCGCACTTGTGTTGGTGCAGGAAACCACTTTTGCACTTGTATTAGTGTGGAAAAACCACTTTTCGCACTTGTGTTAGTGTTGAAACCCCACTTTTTGCACTTGCGTTAGTGTTGAAAAACCACTTTTCGCACTTGTGTTGGTGCAGGAAACCACTTTTGCACTTGTATTAGTGTGGAAAAACCACTTTTCGCACTTGTGTTAGTGTTGAAAAACCACTTTTCGCACTTTTGTTGGTGCAGGAAACCACTTTTGCACTTGTGATAGTGTTGAAAAACCACTTTTCACACTTGTGTTAGTGTTGAAAAACCACTTTTCGCACTTGTGCTAGTGTTGAAAAACCACTTTTCGCACTTGTGTTGGTGCAGGAAACCACTTTTGCACTTGTATTAGTTCTGGAAAAAACACTTTTTGCACTTGTTTTAGTGTGAAAAAACACTTTTCGCACTTGTGATAGTGTTGAAAAACCACTTTTCGCACTTGTGTTAGTGTTGAAAAACCACTTTTCGAACTTGTGTTGGTGCAGGAAACCACTTTTGCACTTGTATTAGTGTGGAAAAACCACTTTTCGCACTTGTGTTAGTGTTGAAAAACCACTTTTCGCACTTGTGTTAGTGAAGGAAACCACTTTTCGCACTTGTGTTGGTGCAGGAAACCACTTTTGCACTTGTATTAGTGTGGAAAAAACACTTTTTGCACTTGTGATAGTGTTGAAAAACCACTTTTCGCACTTGTGTTAGTGTTGAAAAACCACTTTTCGCACTTGTGTTGGTGCAGGAAACCACTTTTGCACTTGTATTAGTGTGGAAAAAACACTTTTTGCACTTGGGATAGTGTTGAAAAACCACTTTTTGCACTTGTGTTAGTGTTGAAAAACCACTTTTCGCACTTGTGTTGGTGCAGGAAACCACTTTTGCACTTGTATTATTGTGGAAAAAACACTTTTTGCACTTGTGATAGTGTTGAAAAACCACTTTTCGCACTTGTGTTTGTGTTGAAAAACCACTTTTTGCACTTGTGTTACTGTTGAAAAACCACTTTTCGCACTTGTGTTGGTGCAGGATTCCACTTTTGCATTTGTATTAGTGTGGAAAAAACACTTTTTGCACTTGTGATAGTGTTGAAAAACCACTTTTCGCACTTGTGTTAGTGTGGAAAAAACACTTTTTGCACTTGTGATAGTGTTGAAAAACCACTTTTCGCACTTGTGTTAGTGTTGAAAAACCACTTTTTGCACTTGTATTAGTGTGGAAAAACCACTTTTCGCACTTGTGTTGGTGCAGGAAACCACTTTTGCACTTGTATTAGTGTGGCAAAACACTTTTTGCACTTGTGATAGTGTTGAAAAAACACTTTTCGCACTTGTGTTAGTGTTGAAAAACCACTTTTCGCACTTGTGTTGGTGCAGGAAACCACTTTTGCGCTTGTATTAGTGTGGAAAAAACACTTTTTGCACTTGTGATAGTGTTGAAAAACCACTTTTCGCACTTGTGTTGGTGCAGGAAACCACTTTTGCACTTGTATTAGTGTGGAAAAACACTTTTTGCACTTGTGATAGTGTTGAAAAACCACTTTTCGCACTTGTGTTGGTGCAGGAAACCACTTTTGCACTTGTATTAGTGTGGAAAAAACACTTTTTGCACTTGTGATAGTGTTGAAAAACCACTTTTCGCACTTGTGTTAGTGTTGAAAAACACTTTTCGCACTTGTGTTAGTGTTGAAAACCCACTTTTCGCACTTGTTTGTGCAGGAAACCACTTTTGCACTTGTATTAGTGTGGAAAAAACACTTTTTGCACTTGTGTTAGTGCTGAAAAACCACTTTTCGCACTTGTGTTAGTGTTGAAAAACCACTTTTCGCACTTGTGTTGGTGCAGGAAACCACTTTTGCACTTGTATTAGTGTTGAAAAACCACTTTTAGCACTTGTGCTGGTGCAGGAAACCACTTTTTGCACTTGTATTAGTGTGGAAAAAACACTTTTTGCACTTGTGATAGTGTGAAAAACCACTTTTCGCACTTGTGTTTGTGTTGAAAAACCACTTTTTGCACTTGTGTTGGTGCAGGAAACCACTTTTCGCACTTGTGTTGGTGCAGGAAACCACTTTTCGCACTTGTGTTGGTGGAGGAAACCACTTTTGCACTTGTATTAGTGTGGAAAAAACACTTTTCGCACTTGTGTTAGTGTTGAAAAACCACTTTTCGCACTTGTGTTAGTGAAGGAAACCACTTTTCGCACTGGTGTTGGTCAAGGAAACCACTTTTCGCACTTGTGTTAGTGTTGAAAATCCACTTTTCGCACATGTGTTAGTGAAGGAAACCGCTTTTCGCACTTGTGTTGGTGCAGGAAACCACTTTTGCACTTGCATTAGTGTGGAAAAAACACTTTTTGCACTTGTGATAGTGTTGAAAAACCACTTTTCGCACTTGTGTTAGTGTTGAAAAACAACTTTTCGCACTTGTGTTGGTGCAGGAAACCACTTTTGCACTTGTATTAGTGTGGAAAAAACTACTTTTCGCACTTGTGTTAGTGTTGAAAAACCAATTTTCGCACTTGTGTTAGTGTTGAAAAACCACTTTTCGCACTTGTGTTGGTGCAGGAAACCACTTTTGCACTTGTATTAGTGTGGAAAAAAACACTTTTCGCACTTGTGTTAGTGTTGAAACCCCACTTTTTGCACTTGCGTTAGTGTTGAAAAACCACTTTTCGCACTTGTGTTGGTGCAGGAAACCACTTTTGCACTTGTATTAGTGTTGAAAAACCACTTTTCGCACTTTTGTTGGTGCAGGAAACCACTTTTGCACTTGTGATAGTGTTGAAAAACCACTTTTCACACTTGTGTTAGTGTTGAAAAACCACTTTTCGCACTTGTGCTAGTGTTGAAAAACCACTTTTCGCACTTGTGTTGGTGCAGGAAACCACTTTTGCACTTGTATTAGTTCTGGAAAAAACACTTTTTGCACTTGTTTTAGTGTGAAAAAACACTTTTCGCACTTGTGTTAGTGAAGGAAACCACTTTTCGCACTGGTGTTGGTCAAGGAAACCACTTTTCGCACTTGTGTTAGTGTTGAAAATCCACTTTTCGCACATGTGTTAGTGAAGGAAACCGCTTTTCGCACTTGTGTTGGTGCAGGAAACCACTTTTGCACTTGCATTAGTGTGGAAAAAACACTTTTTGCACTTGTGATAGTGTTGAAAAACCACTTTTCGCACTTGTGTTAGTGTTGAAAAACAACTTTTCGCACTTGTGTTGGTGCAGGAAACCACTTTTGCACTTGTATTAGTGTGGAAAAACTACTTTTCGCACTTGTGTTAGTGTTGAAAAACCACTTTTCGCACTTGTGTTAGTGTTGAAAAACCACTTTTCGCACTTGTGTTGGTGCAGGAAACCACTTTTGCACTTGTATTAGTGTGGAAAAAACACTTTTCGCACTTGTGTTAGTGTTGAAACCCCACTTTTTGCACTTGCGTTAGTGTTGAAAAACCACTTTTCGCACTTGTGTTGGTGCAGGAAACCACTTTTGCACTTGTATTAGTGTTGAAAAACCACTTTTCGCACTTTTGTTGGTGCAGGAAACCACTTTTGCACTTGTGATAGTGTTGAAAAACCACTTTTCACACTTGTGTTAGTGTTGAAAAACCACTTTTCGCACTTGTGCTAGTGTTGAAAAACCACTTTTCGCACTTGTGTTGGTGCAGGAAACCACTTTTGCACTTGTATTAGTTCTGGAAAAAACACTTTTTGCACTTGTTTTAGTGTGAAAAAACACTTTTCGCACTTGTGATAGTGTTGAAAAACCACTTTTCGCACTTGTGTTAGTGTTGAAAAACCACTTTTCGCACTTGTGTTGGTGCAGGAAACCACTTTTGCACTTGTATTAGTGTGGAAAAACCACTTTTCGCACTTGTGTTAGTGTTGAAAAACCACTTTTCGCGCTTGTGTTGGTGCAGGAAACCACTTTTGCACTTGTATTAGTGTGGAAAAAACACTTTTTGCACTTGTGATAGTGTTGAAAAGCCACTTTTGCACTTGTGTTAGTGTTGAAAAACCACTTTTCGCACTTGTGTTGGTGCAGGAAACCACTTTTGCACTTGTATTAGTGTGGAAAAAACACTTTTCGCACTTGTGTTAGTGTTGAAAAACCACTTTTCGCACTTGTGTTAGTGTTGAAAAACCACTTTTCGCACTTGTGATAGTGTTGAAAAACCACTTTTCGCACTTGTGTTTGTGTTGAAAAACCACTTTTTGCACTTGTGTTACTGTTGAAAAACCACTTTTCGCACTTGTGTTGGTGCAGGAAACCACTTTTGCATTTGTATTAGTGTGGAAAAAACACTTTTTGCACTTGTGATAGTGTTGAAAAACCACTTTTCGCACTTGTGTTAGTGTTGAAAAAGCACTTTTCGCACTTGTGTTGGTGCAGGAAACCACTTTTGCACTTGTATTAGTGTTGAAAAACCACTTTTCGCACTTGTGTTAGTGTTGAGAAACCACTTTTCGCACTTGTGTTAGTGTTGAAAAACCACTTTTCGCACTTGTGTTAGTGTTGAAAAACCACTTTTCGCACTTGTGTTGGTGCAGTAAACCACTTTTGCACTTGTATTAGTGTGGAAAAAACACTTTTTGCACTTGTATTAGTGTGGAAAAAACACTTTTTGCACTTGTATTAGTGTGGAAAACGACTTTTCGCACTTGTGTTAGTGTTGAAAATCCACTTTTCGCACTTGTGTTGGTGCAGGAAACCACTTTTGCACTTGTATTAGTGTGGAAAAACCACTTTTCGCACTTGTGTTAGTGTTGAAAAACCACTTTTGCACTTGTATTAGTGTGGAAAAACACTTTTTGCACTTGTGTTAGTGTTGAAAAACCACTTCGCACTTGTGTTAGTGAAGGAAACCACTTTTCGCACTTGTGTTGGTGCAGGAAACCACTTTTGCACTTGTATTAGTGTGGAAAAAACACTTTTTGCACTTGTGATAGTGTTGAAAACCCACTTTTTGCACTTGTGTTGGTGAAGGAAACCACTTTTGGCAATTGTATTTGTGTTGAAAAACCACTTTTTGCACTAGTGTTACTGTTGAAAAACCACTTTTCGCGCTTGTGTTGGTGCAGGAAACCACTTTTGCACTTGTATTAGTGTGGAAAAAACACTTTTTGCACTTGTGATAGTGTTGAAAAACCACTTTTGCACTTGTGTTAGTGTTGAAAAACCACTTTTCGCACTTGTGTTGGTGCAGGAAACCACTTTTGCACTTGTATTAGTGTGGAAAAAACACTTTTTGCACTTGTGATAGTGTTGAAAAACCACTTTTCGCACTTGTGTTAGTGTTGAAAAACCACTTTTCGCACTTGTGTTAGTGTTGAAAAACCACTTTTCGCACTTGTGTTAGTGTTGAAAAACCACTTTTCGCACTTGTGTTAGTGTTGAAAAACCACTTTTCGCACTTGTGATAGTGTTGAAAAACCACTTTTCGCACTTGTGTTAGTGTTGAAAAACCACTTTTCGCACTTGTGTTAGTGTTGAAAAACCACTTTTCTCCCTTGTGTTGGTGCAGGAAACCACTTTTTGCACTTGTGTTAGTGTGGAAAAAGCACGTTTCGCACTTGTGTTGGTGTAGGAAACCACTTTTCGCATTTGTGTTGGTGGAGGAAACCACTTTTGCACTTGTATTAGTGTGGAAAAAACAATTTTTGCACTTGTGATAGTGTTGAAAAACAACTTTTCGCACTTGTGTTAGTGTTGAAAATCCACTTTTCGCACTTGTGTTGGTGCAGGAAACCACTTTTGCACTTGTATTAGTGTGGAAAAACCACTTTTCGCACTTGTGTTAGTGTTGAAACCCCACTTTTTGCACTTGCGTTAGTGTTGAAAAACCACTTTTCGCACTTGTGTTGGTGCAGGAAACCACTTTTGCACTTGTATTAGTGTTGAAAAACCACTTTTCGCACTTTTGTTGGTGCAGGAAACCACTTTTGCACTTGTGATAGTGTTGAAAAACCACTTTTCACACTTGTGTTAGTGTTGAAAAACCACTTTTCGCACTTGTGCTAGTGTTGAAAAACCACTTTTCGCACTTGTGTTGGTGCAGGAAACCACTTTTGCACTTGTATTAGTTCTGGAAAAAACACTTTTTGCACTTGTTTTAGTGTGAAAAAACACTTTTCGCACTTGTGATAGTGTTGAAAAACCACTTTTCGCACTTGTGTTAGTGTTGAAAAACCACTTTTCGCACTTGTGTTGGTGCAGGAAACCACTTTTGCACTTGTATTAGTGTGGAAAAACAACTTTTCGCACTTGTGTTAGTGTTGAAAAACCACTTTTCGCGCTTGTGTTGGTGCAGGAAACCACTTTTGCACTTGTATTAGTGTGGAAAAAACACTTTTTGCACTTGTGATAGTGTTGAAAAGCCACTTTTGCACTTGTGTTAGTGTTGAAAAACCACTTTTCGCACTTGTGTTGGTGCAGGAAACCACTTTTGCACTTGTATTAGTGTGGAAAAAACACTTTTTGCACTTGTGATAGTGTTGAAAAACCACTTTTCGCACTTGTGTTAGTGTTGAAAAACCACTTTTCGCACTTGTGTTAGTGTTGAAAAACCACTTTTCGCACTTGTGATAGTGTTGAAAAACCACTTTTCGCACTTGTGTTTGTGTTGAAAAACCACTTTTTGCACTGGTGTTACTGTTGAAAAACCACTTTTCGCACTTGTGTTGGTGCAGGAAACCACTTTTGCATTTGTATTAGTGTGGAAAAAACACTTTTTGCACTTGTGATAGTGTTGAAAAACCACTTTTCGCACTTGTGTTAGTGTTGAAAAAGCACTTTTCGCACTTGTGTTGGTGCAGGAAACCACTTTTGCACTTGTATTAGTGTTGAAAAACCACTTTTCGCACTTGTGTTAGTGTTGAAAAACCACTTTTCGCACTTGTGTTAGTGTTGAAAAACCACTTTTCGCACTTGTGTTAGTGTTGAAAAACCACTTTTCGCACTTGTGTTGGTGCAGTAAACCACTTTTGCACTTGTATTAGTGTGGAAAAAACACTTTTTGCACTTGTATTAGTGTGGAAAAAACACTTTTTGCACTTGTATTAGTGTGGAAAACGACTTTTCGCACTTGTGTTAGTGTTGAAAATCCACTTTTCGCACTTGTGTTGGTGCAGGAAACCACTTTTGCACTTGTATTAGTGTGGAAAAAACACTTTTCGCACTTGTGTTAGTGTTGAAAAACCACTTTTGCACTTGTATTAGTGTGGAAAAACACTTTTTGCACTTGTGTTAGTGTTGAAAAACCACTTCGCACTTGTGTTAGTGAAGGAAACCACTTTTCGCACTTGTGTTGGTGCAGGAAACCACTTTTGCACTTGTATTAGTGTGGAAAAAACACTTTTTGCACTTGTGATAGTGTTGAAAACCCACTTTTTGCACTTGTGTTGGTGAAGGAAACCACTTTTGGCAATTGTATTGGTGTGGAAAAACCACTTTTTGCACTTGTGTTAGTGTGGAAAAACCACTTTTCGCACTTATGTTAGTGTTGAAAAACCACTTTTCGCACTTGTGTTAGTGTGGGAAAACCACTTTTCGCACTTGTGTTGCTGTCGGAAACCACTTTTCGCACTTGTGTTGGTGCAGGAAACCACTTTTGCACTTGTATTAGTGTGGATTAAATACTTTTTGCACTTGTGATTGTGTGGAAAAACCACTTTTCGCACTTGTGTTAGTGTTGAAAAACCACTTTTCACACTTGTGCTTGTGCAGGAAACCACTTTTGCACTTGTATTAGTGTGGAAAACCACTTTTCGCACTTGTGTTAGTGTTGAAAAACCACTTTTCGCACTTGTGTTTGTGTTGAAAAACCACTTTTCGCACTTGTGTTGGTGCAGGAAACCACTTTTGCACTTTTTTGTGTGGAAAAACCACTTTTCGCACTTGTGTTAGTGTTGAAACCCCACTTTTTGCACTTGCGTTAGTGTTGAAAAACCACTTTTCGCACTTGTGTTGGTGCAGGAAACCACTTTTGCACTTGTATTAGTGTGGAAAAACCACTTTTCGCACTTGTGTTAGTGTTGAAAAACCACTTTTCGCACTTTTGTTGGTGCAGGAAACCACTTTTGCACTTGTGATAGTGTTGAAAAACCACTTTTCACACTTGTGTTAGTGTTGAAAAACCACTTTTCGCACTTGTGCTAGTGTTGAAAAACCACTTTTCGCACTTGTGTTGGTGCAGGAAACCACTTTTGCACTTGTATTAGTTCTGGAAAAAACACTTTTTGCACTTGTTTTAGTGTGAAAAAACACTTTTCGCACTTGTGATAGTGTTGAAAAACCACTTTTCGCACTTGTTTTAGTGAAGGAAACCACTTTTCGCACTTGTGTTGGTGCAGGAAACCACTTTTGCACTCGTATTAGTGTGGAAAAAACACTTTTTGCACTTGTGATAGTGTTGAAAAACCACTTTTCGCACTTGTGTTAGTGTTGAAAAACCACTTTTCGCACTTGTGTTGGTGCAGGAAACCACTTTTGCACTTGTATTAGTGTGGAAAAAACACTTTTTGCACTTGGGATAGTGTTGAAAAACCACTTTTTGCACTTGTGTTAGTGTTGAAAAACCACTTTTCGCACTTGTGTTGGTGCAGGAAACCACTTTTGCACTTGTATTATTGTGGAAAAAACACTTTTTGCACTTGTGATAGTGTTGAAAAACCACTTTTTGCACTTGTGTTTGTGTTGAAAAACCACTTTTTGCACTTGTGTTACTGTTGAAAAACCACTTTTCGCACTTGTGTTGGTGCAGGAAACCACTTTTGCATTTGTATTAGTGTGGAAAAAACACTTTTTGCACTGGTGATAGTGTTGAAAAACCACTTTTCGCACTTGTGTTAGTGTTGAAAAACCACTTTTCGCACTTGTGTTAGTGTTGAAAAACCACTTTTCGCACTTGTGTTAGTGTTGAAAAACCACTTTTCGCACTTGTGATAGTGTTGAAAAACCACTTTTCGCACTTGTGTTAGTGTTGAAAAACCACTTTTCGCACTTGTGTTAGTGTTGAAAAACCACTTTTCTCCCTTGTGTTGGTGCAGGAAACCACTTTTGCACATGTATTAGTGTGGAAAAAACACTTTTTGCACTTGTATTAGTGTGGAAAAAACACTTTTTGCACTTGTGATAGTGTTGAAAAACCACTTTTCGCACTTGTGTTAGTGTTGAAAAACCACTTTTTGCACTTGTGTTACTGTTGAAAAACCACTTTTCGCACTTGTGTTGGTGCAGGAAACCACTTTTGCGCTTGTATTAGTGTGGAAAAACACTTTTTGCACTTGTGATAGTGTTGAAAAACCACTTTTCGCACTTGTTAGTGTTGAAAAACCACTTTTCGCACTTGTGTTGGTGCAGGAAACCACTTTTGCACTTGTATTAGTGTGGAAAAACCACTTTTCGCACTTGTGTTAGTGTTGAAAAACCACTTTACGCACTTGTGTTAGTGTTGAAAAACCACTTTTCGCACTTGTGTTGGTGCAGGAAACCACTTTTGCACTTCTATTAGTGTGGAAAAACCACTTTTCGCACTTGTGTTAGTGTTGAAAAACCACTTTTCGCACTTGTGTTTGTGCAGGAAAACACTTTTGCACTTGTATTAGTGTGGAAAAACCACTTTTCGCACTTGTGTTAGTGTTGAAAAACCACTTTTCGCACTTGTGTTAGTGTTGAAAAACCACTTTTCGCACTTGTGTTAGTGTTGAAAAACCACTTTTCGCACTTGTTTTGGTGCAGGAAACCACTTTTGCACTTGTATTAGTGTGGAAAAACCCCTTTTCGCACTTGTGTTAGTGTTGAAAAACCACTTTTCGCACTTGTGTTGGTGCAGGAAACCACTTTTGCACTTGTATTAGTGTGGAAAAAACACTTTTTGCACTTGTGATAGTGTTGAAAAACCACTTTTCGCACTTGTGTTAGTGTTGAAAAACCACTTTTCGCACTTGTGTTGGTGCAGGAAACCACTTTTGCACTTGTATTAGTGTGGAAAAAACACTTTTTGCACTTGGGATAGTGTTGAAAAACCACTTTTTGCACTTGTGTTACTGTTGAAAAACCACTTTTCGCGCTTGTGTTGGTGGAGGAAACCACTTTTGCACTTGTATTAGTGTGGAAAAAACACTTTTTGCACTTGTGATAGTGTTGAAAAACCACTTTTGCACTTGTGTTAGTGTTGAAAAACCACTTTTCGCACTTGTGTTGGTGCAGGAAACCACTTTTGCACTTGTATTAGTGTGGAAAAAACACTTTTTGCACTTGTGATAGTGTTGAAAAACCACTTTTCGCACTTGTGTTAGTGTTGAAAAACCACTTTTCGCACTTGTGTTAGTGTTGAAAAACCACTTTTCGCACTTGTGTTAGTGTTGAAAAACCACTTTTCGCACTTGTGTTAGTGTTGAAAAACCACTTTTCGCACTTGTGATAGTGTTGAAAAACCACTTTTCGCACTTGTGTTAGTGTTGAAAAACCACTTTTCGCACTTGTGTTAGTGTTGAAAAACCACTTTTCTCCCTTGTGTTGGTGCAGGAAACCACTTTTTGCACTTGTGTTAGTGTGGAAAAAGCACGTTTCGCACTTGTGTTGGTGTAGGAAACCACTTTTCGCATTTGTGTTGGTGGAGGAAACCACTTTTGCACTTGTATTAGTGTGGAAAAAACACTTTTTGCACTTGTGATAGTGTTGAAAAACAAATTTTCGCACTTGTGTTAGTGTTGAAAATCCACTTTTCGCACTTGTGTTGGTGCAGGAAACCACTTTTGCACTTGTATTAGTGTGGAAAAACCACTTTTCGCACTTGTGTTAGTGTTGAAAAACCACTTTTCGCACTTGTGTTAGTGAAGGAAACCACTTTTCGCACTTGTGTTGGTGCAGGAAACCACTTTTGCACTTGTATTAGTGTGGAAAAAACACTTTTTGCACTTGTGATAGTGTTGAAAAACCACTTTTCGCACTTGTGTTAGTGTTGAAAAACCACTTTTCGCACTTGTGTTGGTGCAGGAAACCACTTTTGCACTTGTATTAGTGTGGAAAAAACACTTTTTGCACTTGGGATAGTGTTGAAAAACCACTTTTCGCACTTGTGTTAGTGTTGAAAAACCACTTTTCGCACTTGTGTTGGTGCAGGAAACCACTTTTGCACTTGTATTATTGTGGAAAAAACACTTTTTGCACTTGTGATAGTGTTGAAAAACCACTTTTCGCACTTGTGTTTGTGTTGAAAAACCACTTTTTGCACGTGTTACTGTTGAAAAATCACTTTTCGCACTTGTGTTGGTGCAGGAAACCACTTTTGCATTTGTATTAGTGTGGAAAAAACACTTTTTGCACTTGTGATAGTGTTGAAAAACCACTTTTCGCACTTGTGTTAGTGTTGAAAAAGCACTTTTCGCACTTGTGTTGGTGCAGGAAACCACTTTTGCACTTGTATTAGTGTTGAAAAACCACTTTTCGCACTTGTGTTAGTGTTGAAAAACCACTTTTCGCACTTGTGTTAGTGTTGAAAAACCACTTTTCGCACTTGTGTTAGTGTTGAAAAACCACTTTTCGCACTTGTGTTGGTGCAGTAAACCACTTTTGCACTTGTATTAGTGTGGAAAAAACACTTTTTGCACTTGTATTAGTGTGGAAAACGACTTTTCGCACTTGTGTTAGTGTTGAAAATCCACTTTTCGCACTTGTGTTGGTGCAGGAAACCACTTTTGCACTTGTATTAGTGTGGAAAAACCACTTTTCGCACTTGTGTTAGTGTTGAAAAACCACTTTTGCACTTGTATTAGTGTGGAAAAACACTTTTTGCACTTGTGTTAGTGTTGAAAAACCACTTCGCACTTGTGTTAGTGAAGGAAACCACTTTTCGCACTTGTGTTGGTGCAGGAAACCACTTTTGCACTTGTATTAGTGTGGAAAAACACTTTTTGCACTTGTGATAGTGTTGAAAACCCACTTTTTGCACTTGTGTTGGTGAAGGAAACCACTTTTGGCAATTGTATTGGTGTGGAAAAACCAATTTTTGCACTTGTGTTAGTGTGGAAAAACCACTTTTCGCACTTATGTTAGTGTTGAAAAACCACTTTTCGCACTTGTGTTAGTGTGGAAAAACCACTTTTCGCACTTGTGTTGCTGTCGGAAACCACTTTTCGCACTTGTGTTGGTGCAGGAAACCACTTTTGCACTTGTATTAGTGTGGATTAAATACTTTTTGCACTTGTGATTGTGTGGAAAAACCACTTTTCGCACTTGTGTTAGTGTTGAAAAACCACTTTTCACACTTGTGCTTGTGCAGGAAACCACTTTTGCACTTGTATTAGTGTGGAAAACCACTTTTCGCACTTGTGTTAGTGTTGAAAAACAACTTTTCGCACTTGTGTTTGTGTTGAAAAACCACTTTTCGCACTTGTGTTGGTGCAGGAAACCACTTTTGCACTTGTATTAGTGTGGAAAAACCACTTTTCGCACTTGTGTTAGTGTTGAAACCCCACTTTTTGCACTTGCGTTAGTGTTGAAAAACCACTTTTCGCACTTGTGTTGGTGCAGGAAACCACTTTTGCACTTGTATTAGTGTGGAAAAACCACTTTTCGCACTTGTGTTAGTGTTGAAAAACCACTTTTCGCACTTTTGTTGGTGCAGGAAACCACTTTTGCACTTGTGATAGTGTTGAAAAACCACTTTTCACACTTGTGTTAGTGTTGAAAAACCACTTTTCGCACTTGTGCTAGTGTTGAAAAACCACTTTTCGCACTTGTGTTGGTGCAGGAAACCACTTTTGCACTTGTATTAGTTCTGGAAAAAACACTTTTTGCACTTGTTTTAGTGTGAAAAAACACTTTTCGCACTTGTGATAGTGTTGAAAAACCACTTTTCGCACTTGTGTTAGTGTTGAAAAACCACTTTTCGAACTTGTGTTGGTGCAGGAAACCACTTTTGCACTTGTATTAGTGTGGAAAAACCACTTTTCGCACTTGTGTTAGTGTTGAAAAACCACTTTTCGCACTTGTGTTAGTGAAGGAAACCACTTTTCGCACTTGTGTTGGTGCAGGAAACCACTTTTGCACTTGTATTAGTGTGGAAAAAACACTTTTTGCACTTGTGATAGTGTTGAAAAACCACTTTTCGCACTTGTGTTAGTGTTGAAAAACCACTTTTCGCACTTGTGTTGGTGCAGGAAACCACTTTTGCACTTGTATTAGTGTGGAAAAAACACTTTTTGCACTTGGGATAGTGTTGAAAAACCACTTTTTGCACTTGTGTTAGTGTTGAAAAACCACTTTTCGCACTTGTGTTGGTGCAGGAAACCACTTTTGCACTTGTATTATTGTGGAAAAAACACTTTTTGCACTTGTGATAGTGTTGAAAAACCACTTTTCGCACTTGTGTTTGTGTTGAAAAACCACTTTTTGCACTTGTGTTACTGTTGAAAAACCACTTTTCGCACTTGTGTTGGTGCAGGATTCCACTTTTGCATTTGTATTAGTGTGGAAAAAACACTTTTTGCACTTGTGATAGTGTTGAAAAACCACTTTTCGCACTTGTGTTAGTGTGGAAAAAACACTTTTTGCACTTGTGATAGTGTTGAAAAACCACTTTTCGCACTTGTGTTAGTGTTGAAAAACCACTTTTTGCACTTGTATTAGTGTGGAAAAACCACTTTTCGCACTTGTGTTGGTGCAGGAAACCACTTTTGCACTTGTATTAGTGTGGCAAAACACTTTTTGCACTTGTGATAGTGTTGAAAAAACACTTTTCGCACTTGTGTTAGTGTTGAAAAACCACTTTTCGCACTTGTGTTGGTGCAGGAAACCACTTTTGCACTTGTATTAGTGTGGAAAAAACACTTTTTGCACTTGTGATAGTGTTGAAAAACCACTTTTCGCACTTGTGTTGGTGCAGGAAACCACTTTTGCACTTGTATTAGTGTGGAAAAACACTTTTTGCACTTGTGATAGTGTTGAAAAACCACTTTTCGCACTTGTGTTGGTGCAGGAAACCACTTTTGCACTTGTATTAGTGTGGAAAAAACACTTTTTGCACTTGTGATAGTGTTGAAAAACCACTTTTCGCACTTGTGTTAGTGTTGAAAAACCACTTTTCGCACTTGTGTTAGTGTTGAAAACCCACTTTTCGCACTTGTTTGTGCAGGAAACCACTTTTGCACTTGTATTAGTGTGGAAAAAACACTTTTTGCACTTGTGTTAGTGCTGAAAAACCACTTTTCGCACTTGTGTTAGTGTTGAAAAACCACTTTTCGCACTTGTGTTGGTGCAGGAAACCACTTTTGCACTTGTATTAGTGTTGAAAAACCACTTTTAGCACTTGTGCTGGTGCAGGAAACCACTTTTGCACTTGTATTAGTGTGGAAAAAACACTTTTTGCACTTGTGATAGTGTTGAAAAACCACTTTTCGCACTTGTGTTTGTGTTGAAAAACCACTTTTTGCACTTGTGTTGGTGCAGGAAACCACTTTTCGCACTTGTGTTGGTGCAGGAAACCACTTTTCGCACTTGTGTTGGTGGAGGAAACCACTTTTGCACTTGTATTAGTGTGGAAAAAACACTTTTCGCACTTGTGTTAGTGTTGAAAAACCACTTTTCGCACTTGTGTTAGTGAAGGAAACCACTTTTCGCACTGGTGTTGGTCAAGGAAACCACTTTTCGCACTTGTGTTAGTGTTGAAAATCCACTTTTCGCACATGTGTTAGTGAAGGAAACCGCTTTTCGCACTTGTGTTGGTGCAGGAAACCACTTTTGCACTTGCATTAGTGTGGAAAAAACACTTTTTGCACTTGTGATAGTGTTGAAAAACCACTTTTCGCACTTGTGTTAGTGTTGAAAAACAACTTTTCGCACTTGTGTTGGTGCAGGAAACCACTTTTGCACTTGTATTAGTGTGGAAAAACTACTTTTCGCACTTGTGTTAGTGTTGAAAAACCAATTTTCGCACTTGTGTTAGTGTTGAAAAACCACTTTTCGCACTTGTGTTGGTGCAGGAAACCACTTTTGCACTTGTATTAGTGTGGAAAAAACACTTTTCGCACTTGTGTTAGTGTTGAAACCCCACTTTTTGCACTTGCGTTAGTGTTGAAAAACCACTTTTCGCACTTGTGTTGGTGCAGGAAACCACTTTTGCACTTGTATTAGTGTTGAAAAACCACTTTTCGCACTTTTGTTGGTGCAGGAAACCACTTTTGCACTTGTGATAGTGTTGAAAAACCACTTTTCACACTTGTGTTAGTGTTGAAAAACCACTTTTCGCACTTGTGCTAGTGTTGAAAAACCACTTTTCGCACTTGTGTTGGTGCAGGAAACCACTTTTGCACTTGTATTAGTTCTGGAAAAAACACTTTTTGCACTTGTTTTAGTGTGAAAAAACACTTTTCGCACTTGTGTTAGTGAAGGAAACCACTTTTCGCACTGGTGTTGGTCAAGGAAACCACTTTTCGCACTTGTGTTAGTGTTGAAAATCCACTTTTCGCACATGTGTTAGTGAAGGAAACCGCTTTTCGCACTTGTGTTGGTGCAGGAAACCACTTTTGCACTTGCATTAGTGTGGAAAAAACACTTTTTGCACTTGTGATAGTGTTGAAAAACCACTTTTCGCACTTGTGTTAGTGTTGAAAAACAACTTTTCGCACTTGTGTTGGTGCAGGAAACCACTTTTGCACTTGTATTAGTGTGGAAAAACTACTTTTCGCACTTGTGTTAGTGTTGAAAAACCACTTTTCGCACTTGTGTTAGTGTTGAAAAACCACTTTTCGCACTTGTGTTGGTGCAGGAAACCACTTTTGCACTTGTATTAGTGTGGAAAAAACACTTTTCGCACTTGTGTTAGTGTTGAAACCCCACTTTTTGCACTTGCGTTAGTGTTGAAAAACCACTTTTCGCACTTGTGTTGGTGCAGGAAACCACTTTTGCACTTGTATTAGTGTTGAAAAACCACTTTTCGCACTTTTGTTGGTGCAGGAAACCACTTTTGCACTTGTGATAGTGTTGAAAAACCACTTTTCACACTTGTGTTAGTGTTGAAAAACCACTTTTCGCACTTGTGCTAGTGTTGAAAAACCACTTTTCGCACTTGTGTTGGTGCAGGAAACCACTTTTGCACTTGTATTAGTTCTGGAAAAAACACTTTTTGCACTTGTTTTAGTGTGAAAAAACACTTTTCGCACTTGTGATAGTGTTGAAAAACCACTTTTCGCACTTGTGTTAGTGTTGAAAAACCACTTTTCGCACTTGTGTTGGTGCAGGAAACCACTTTTGCACTTGTATTAGTGTGGAAAAACCACTTTTCGCACTTGTGTTAGTGTTGAAAAACCACTTTTCGCGCTTGTGTTGGTGCAGGAAACCACTTTTGCACTTGTATTAGTGTGGAAAAAACACTTTTTGCACTTGTGATAGTGTTGAAAAGCCACTTTTGCACTTGTGTTAGTGTTGAAAAACCACTTTTCGCACTTGTGTTGGTGCAGGAAACCACTTTTGCACTTGTATTAGTGTGGAAAAAACACTTTTCGCACTTGTGTTAGTGTTGAAAAACCACTTTTCGCACTTGTGTTAGTGTTGAAAAACCACTTTTCGCACTTGTGATAGTGTTGAAAAACCACTTTTCGCACTTGTGTTTGTGTTGAAAAACCACTTTTTGCACTTGTGTTACTGTTGAAAAACCACTTTTCGCACTTGTGTTGGTGCAGGAAACCACTTTTGCATTTGTATTAGTGTGGAAAAAAACACTTTTTGCACTTGTGATAGTGTTGAAAAACCACTTTTCGCACTTGTGTTAGTGTTGAAAAAGCACTTTTCGCACTTGTGTTGGTGCAGGAAACCACTTTTGCACTTGTATTAGTGTTGAAAAACCACTTTTCGCACTTGTGTTAGTGTTGAGAAACCACTTTTCGCACTTGTGTTAGTGTTGAAAAACCACTTTTCGCACTTGTGTTAGTGTTGAAAAACCACTTTTCGCACTTGTGTTGGTGCAGTAAACCACTTTTGCACTTGTATTAGTGTGGAAAAAACACTTTTTGCACTTGTATTAGTGTGGAAAAAACACTTTTTGCACTTGTATTAGTGTGGAAAACGACTTTTCGCACTTGTGTTAGTGTTGAAAATCCACTTTTCGCACTTGTGTTGGTGCAGGAAACCACTTTTGCACTTGTATTAGTGTGGAAAAACCACTTTTCGCACTTGTGTTAGTGTTGAAAAACCACTTTTGCACTTGTATTAGTGTGGAAAAACACTTTTTGCACTTGTGTTAGTGTTGAAAAACCACTTCGCACTTGTGTTAGTGAAGGAAACCACTTTTCGCACTTGTGTTGGTGCAGGAAACCACTTTTGCACTTGTATTAGTGTGGAAAAAACACTTTTTGCACTTGTGATAGTGTTGAAAACCCACTTTTTGCACTTGTGTTGGTGAAGGAAACCACTTTTGGCAATTGTATTGGTGTGGAAAAACCACTTTTTGCACTTGTGTTAGTGTGGAAAAACCACTTTTCGCACTTATGTTAGTGTTGAAAAACCACTTTTCGCACTTGTGTTAGTGTGGAAAAACCACTTTTCGCACTTGTGTTGCTGTCGGAAACCACTTTTCGCACTTGTGTTGGTGCAGGAAACCACTTTTGCACTTGTATTAGTGTGGATTAAATACTTTTTGCACTTGTGATTGTGTGGAAAAACACTTTTTGCACTTGTGATAGTGTTGAAAAACCACTTTTCGCACTTGTTAGTGTTGAAAAACCACTTTTCGCACTTGTGTTGGTGCAGGAAACCACTTTTGCACTTGTATTAGTGTGGAAAAACCACTTTTCGCACTTGTGTTAGTGTTGAAAAACCACTTTACGCACTTGTGTTAGTGTTGAAAAACCACTTTTCGCACTTGTGTTGGTGCAGGAAACCACTTTTGCACTTCTATTAGTGTGGAAAAACCACTTTTCGCACTTGTGTTAGTGTTGAAAAACCACTTTTCGCACTTGTGTTTGTGCAGGAAAACACTTTTGCACTTGTATTAGTGTGGAAAAACCACTTTTCGCACTTGTGTTAGTGTTGAAAAACCACTTTTCGCACTTGTGTTAGTGTTGAAAAACCACTTTTCGCACTTGTGTTAGTGTTGAAAAACCACTTTTCGCACTTGTTTTGGTGCAGGAAACCACTTTTGCACTTGTATTAGTGTGGAAAAACCCCTTTTCGCACTTGTGTTAGTGTTGAAAAACCACTTTTCGCACTTGTGTTGGTGCAGGAAACCACTTTTGCACTTGTATTAGTGTGGAAAAAACACTTTTTGCACTTGTGATAGTGTTGAAAAACCACTTTTCGCACTTGTGTTAGTGTTGAAAAACCACTTTTCGCACTTGTGTTGGTGCAGGAAACCACTTTTGCACTTGTATTAGTGTGGAAAAAACACTTTTTGCACTTGGGATAGTGTTGAAAAACCACTTTTTGCACTTGTGTTACTGTTGAAAAACCACTTTTCGCGCTTGTGTTGGTGGAGGAAACCACTTTTGCACTTGTATTAGTGTGGAAAAAACACTTTTTGCACTTGTGATAGTGTTGAAAAACCACTTTTGCACTTGTGTTAGTGTTGAAAAACCACTTTTCGCACTTGTGTTGGTGCAGGAAACCACTTTTGCACTTGTATTAGTGTGGAAAAAACACTTTTTGCACTTGTGATAGTGTTGAAAAACCACTTTTCGCACTTGTGTTAGTGTTGAAAAACCACTTTTCGCACTTGTGTTAGTGTTGAAAAACCACTTTTCGCACTTGTGTTAGTGTTGAAAAACCACTTTTCGCACTTGTGTTAGTGTTGAAAAACCACTTTTCGCACTTGTGATAGTGTTGAAAAACCACTTTTCGCACTTGTGTTAGTGTTGAAAAACCACTTTTCGCACTTGTGTTAGTGTTGAAAAACCACTTTTCTCCCTTGTGTTGGTGCAGGAAACCACTTTTTGCACTTGTGTTAGTGTGGAAAAAGCACGTTTCGCACTTGTGTTGGTGTAGGAAACCACTTTTCGCATTTGTGTTGGTGGAGGAAACCACTTTTGCACTTGTATTAGTGTGGAAAAAACACTTTTTGCACTTGTGATAGTGTTGAAAAACAAATTTTCGCACTTGTGTTAGTGTTGAAAATCCACTTTTCGCACTTGTGTTGGTGCAGGAAACCACTTTTGCACTTGTATTAGTGTGGAAAAACCACTTTTCGCACTTGTGTTAGTGTTGAAAAACCACTTTTCGCACTTGTGTTAGTGAAGGAAACCACTTTTCGCACTTGTGTTGGTGCAGGAAACCACTTTTGCACTTGTATTAGTGTGGAAAAAACACTTTTTGCACTTGTGATAGTGTTGAAAAACCACTTTTCGCACTTGTGTTAGTGTTGAAAAACCACTTTTCGCACTTGTGTTGGTGCAGGAAACCACTTTTGCACTTGTATTAGTGTGGAAAAAACACTTTTTGCACTTGGGATAGTGTTGAAAAACCACTTTTCGCACTTGTGTTAGTGTTGAAAAACCACTTTTCGCACTTGTGTTGGTGCAGGAAACCACTTTTGCACTTGTATTATTGTGGAAAAAACACTTTTTGCACTTGTGATAGTGTTGAAAAACCACTTTTCGCACTTGTGTTTGTGTTGAAAAACCACTTTTTGCACGTGTTACTGTTGAAAAATCACTTTTCGCACTTGTGTTGGTGCAGGAAACCACTTTTGCATTTGTATTAGTGTGGAAAAAACACTTTTTGCACTTGTGATAGTGTTGAAAAACCACTTTTCGCACTTGTGTTAGTGTTGAAAAAGCACTTTTCGCACTTGTGTTGGTGCAGGAAACCACTTTTGCACTTGTATTAGTGTTGAAAAACCACTTTTCGCACTTGTGTTAGTGTTGAAAAACCACTTTTCGCACTTGTGTTAGTGTTGAAAAACCACTTTTCGCACTTGTGTTAGTGTTGAAAAACCACTTTTCGCACTTGTGTTGGTGCAGTAAACCACTTTTGCACTTGTATTAGTGTGGAAAAAACACTTTTTGCACTTGTATTAGTGTGGAAAACGACTTTTCGCACTTGTGTTAGTGTTGAAAATCCACTTTTCGCACTTGTGTTGGTGCAGGAAACCACTTTTGCACTTGTATTAGTGTGGAAAAACCACTTTTCGCACTTGTGTTAGTGTTGAAAAACCACTTTTGCACTTGTATTAGTGTGGAAAAACACTTTTTGCACTTGTGTTAGTGTTGAAAAACCACTTCGCACTTGTGTTAGTGAAGGAAACCACTTTTCGCACTTGTGTTGGTGCAGGAAACCACTTTTGCACTTGTATTAGTGTGGAAAAACACTTTTTGCACTTGTGATAGTGTTGAAAACCCACTTTTTGCACTTGTGTTGGTGAAGGAAACCACTTTTGGCAATTGTATTGGTGTGGAAAAACCAATTTTTGCACTTGTGTTAGTGTGGAAAAACCACTTTTCGCACTTATGTTAGTGTTGAAAAACCACTTTTCGCACTTGTGTTAGTGTGGAAAAACCACTTTTCGCACTTGTGTTGCTGTCGGAAACCACTTTTCGCACTTGTGTTGGTGCAGGAAACCACTTTTGCACTTGTATTAGTGTGGATTAAATACTTTTTGCACTTGTGATTGTGTGGAAAAACCACTTTTCGCACTTGTGTTAGTGTTGAAAAACCACTTTTCACACTTGTGCTTGTGCAGGAAACCACTTTTGCACTTGTATTAGTGTGGAAAACCACTTTTCGCACTTGTGTTAGTGTTGAAAAACAACTTTTCGCACTTGTGTTTGTGTTGAAAAACCACTTTTCGCACTTGTGTTGGTGCAGGAAACCACTTTTGCACTTGTATTAGTGTGGAAAAACCACTTTTCGCACTTGTGTTAGTGTTGAAACCCCACTTTTTGCACTTGCGTTAGTGTTGAAAAACCACTTTTCGCACTTGTGTTGGTGCAGGAAACCACTTTTGCACTTGTATTAGTGTGGAAAAACCACTTTTCGCACTTGTGTTAGTGTTGAAAAACCACTTTTCGCACTTTTGTTGGTGCAGGAAACCACTTTTGCACTTGTGATAGTGTTGAAAAACCACTTTTCACACTTGTGTTAGTGTTGAAAAACCACTTTTCGCACTTGTGCTAGTGTTGAAAAACCACTTTTCGCACTTGTGTTGGTGCAGGAAACCACTTTTGCACTTGTATTAGTTCTGGAAAAAACACTTTTTGCACTTGTTTTAGTGTGAAAAAACACTTTTCGCACTTGTGATAGTGTTGAAAAACCACTTTTCGCACTTGTGTTAGTGTTGAAAAACCACTTTTCGAACTTGTGTTGGTGCAGGAAACCACTTTTGCACTTGTATTAGTGTGGAAAAACCACTTTTCGCACTTGTGTTAGTGTTGAAAAACCACTTTTCGCACTTGTGTTAGTGAAGGAAACCACTTTTCGCACTTGTGTTGGTGCAGGAAACCACTTTTGCACTTGTATTAGTGTGGAAAAAACACTTTTTGCACTTGTGATAGTGTTGAAAAACCACTTTTCGCACTTGTGTTAGTGTTGAAAAACCACTTTTCGCACTTGTGTTGGTGCAGGAAACCACTTTTGCACTTGTATTAGTGTGGAAAAAACACTTTTTGCACTTGGGATAGTGTTGAAAAACCACTTTTTGCACTTGTGTTAGTGTTGAAAAACCACTTTTCGCACTTGTGTTGGTGCAGGAAACCACTTTTGCACTTGTATTATTGTGGAAAAAACACTTTTTGCACTTGTGATAGTGTTGAAAAACCACTTTTCGCACTTGTGTTTGTGTTGAAAAACCACTTTTTGCACTTGTGTTACTGTTGAAAAACCACTTTTCGCACTTGTGTTGGTGCAGGATTCCACTTTTGCATTTGTATTAGTGTGGAAAAAACACTTTTTGCACTTGTGATAGTGTTGAAAAACCACTTTTCGCACTTGTGTTAGTGTGGAAAAAACACTTTTTGCACTTGTGATAGTGTTGAAAAACCACTTTTCGCACTTGTGTTAGTGTTGAAAAACCACTTTTTGCACTTGTATTAGTGTGGAAAAACCACTTTTCGCACTTGTGTTGGTGCAGGAAACCACTTTTGCACTTGTATTAGTGTGGCAAAACACTTTTTGCACTTGTGATAGTGTTGAAAAAACACTTTTCGCACTTGTGTTAGTGTTGAAAAACCACTTTTCGCACTTGTGTTGGTGCAGGAAACCACTTTTGCACTTGTATTAGTGTGGAAAAAACACTTTTTGCACTTGTGATAGTGTTGAAAAACCACTTTTCGCACTTGTGTTGGTGCAGGAAACCACTTTTGCACTTGTATTAGTGTGGAAAAACACTTTTTGCACTTGTGATAGTGTTGAAAAACCACTTTTCGCACTTGTGTTGGTGCAGGAAACCACTTTTGCACTTGTATTAGTGTGGAAAAAACACTTTTTGCACTTGTGATAGTGTTGAAAAACCACTTTTCGCACTTGTGTTAGTGTTGAAAAACCACTTTTCGCACTTGTGTTAGTGTTGAAAACCCACTTTTCGCACTTGTTTGTGCAGGAAACCACTTTTGCACTTGTATTAGTGTGGAAAAAACACTTTTTGCACTTGTGTTAGTGCTGAAAAACCACTTTTCGCACTTGTGTTAGTGTTGAAAAACCACTTTTCGCACTTGTGTTGGTGCAGGAAACCACTTTTGCACTTGTATTAGTGTTGAAAAACCACTTTTAGCACTTGTGCTGGTGCAGGAAACCACTTTTGCACTTGTATTAGTGTGGAAAAAACACTTTTTGCACTTGTGATAGTGTTGAAAAACCACTTTTCGCACTTGTGTTTGTGTTGAAAAACCACTTTTTGCACTTGTGTTGGTGCAGGAAACCACTTTTCGCACTTGTGTTGGTGCAGGAAACCACTTTTCGCACTTGTGTTGGTGGAGGAAACCACTTTTGCACTTGTATTAGTGTGGAAAAAACACTTTTCGCACTTGTGTTAGTGTTGAAAAACCACTTTTCGCACTTGTGTTAGTGAAGGAAACCACTTTTCGCACTGGTGTTGGTCAAGGAAACCACTTTTCGCACTTGTGTTAGTGTTGAAAATCCACTTTTCGCACATGTGTTAGTGAAGGAAACCGCTTTTCGCACTTGTGTTGGTGCAGGAAACCACTTTTGCACTTGCATTAGTGTGGAAAAAACACTTTTTGCACTTGTGATAGTGTTGAAAAACCACTTTTCGCACTTGTGTTAGTGTTGAAAAACAACTTTTCGCACTTGTGTTGGTGCAGGAAACCACTTTTGCACTTGTATTAGTGTGGAAAAACTACTTTTCGCACTTGTGTTAGTGTTGAAAAACCAATTTTCGCACTTGTGTTAGTGTTGAAAAACCACTTTTCGCACTTGTGTTGGTGCAGGAAACCACTTTTGCACTTGTATTAGTGTGGAAAAAACACTTTTCGCACTTGTGTTAGTGTTGAAACCCCACTTTTTGCACTTGCGTTAGTGTTGAAAAACCACTTTTCGCACTTGTGTTGGTGCAGGAAACCACTTTTGCACTTGTATTAGTGTTGAAAAACCACTTTTCGCACTTTTGTTGGTGCAGGAAACCACTTTTGCACTTGTGATAGTGTTGAAAAACCACTTTTCACACTTGTGTTAGTGTTGAAAAACCACTTTTCGCACTTGTGCTAGTGTTGAAAAACCACTTTTCGCACTTGTGTTGGTGCAGGAAACCACTTTTGCACTTGTATTAGTTCTGGAAAAAACACTTTTTGCACTTGTTTTAGTGTGAAAAAACACTTTTCGCACTTGTGTTAGTGAAGGAAACCACTTTTCGCACTGGTGTTGGTCAAGGAAACCACTTTTCGCACTTGTGTTAGTGTTGAAAATCCACTTTTCGCACATGTGTTAGTGAAGGAAACCGCTTTTCGCACTTGTGTTGGTGCAGGAAACCACTTTTGCACTTGCATTAGTGTGGAAAAAACACTTTTTGCACTTGTGATAGTGTTGAAAAACCACTTTTCGCACTTGTGTTAGTGTTGAAAAACAA
The DNA here is from genome assembly GCF_964187855.1 of Myxine glutinosa. Classification (NCBI taxonomy): domain Eukaryota; kingdom Metazoa; phylum Chordata; class Myxini; order Myxiniformes; family Myxinidae; genus Myxine; species Myxine glutinosa. Next base: position 46,390 of record NW_027619130.1, read on the forward strand.
CTTTTCGCACTTGTGTTGGTGCAGGAAACCACTTTTGCACTTGTATTAGTGTGGAAAAACTACTTTTCGCACTTGTGTTAGTGTTGAAAAACCACTTTTCGCACTTGTGTTAGTGTTGAAAAACCACTTTTCGCACTTGTGTTGGTGCAGGAAACCACTTTTGCACTTGTATTAGTGTGGAAAAAACACTTTTCGCACTTGTGTTAGTGTTGAAACCCCACTTTTTGCACTTGCGTTAGTGTTGAAAAACCACTTTTCGCACTTGTGTTGGTGCAGGAAACCACTTTTGCACTTGTATTAGTGTTGAAAAACCACTTTTCGCACTTTTGTTGGTGCAGGAAACCACTTTTGCACTTGTGATAGTGTTGAAAAACCACTTTTCACACTTGTGTTAGTGTTGAAAAACCACTTTTCGCACTTGTGCTAGTGTTGAAAAACCACTTTTCGCACTTGTGTTGGTGCAGGAAACCACTTTTGCACTTGTATTAGTTCTGGAAAAAACACTTTTTGCACTTGTTTTAGTGTGAAAAAACACTTTTCGCACTTGTGATAGTGTTGAAAAACCACTTTTCGCACTTGTGTTAGTGTTGAAAAACCACTTTTCGCACTTGTGTTGGTGCAGGAAACCACTTTTGCACTTGTATTAGTGTGGAAAAACCACTTTTCGCACTTGTGTTAGTGTTGAAAAACCACTTTTCGCGCTTGTGTTGGTGCAGGAAACCACTTTTGCACTTGTATTAGTGTGGAAAAAACACTTTTTGCACTTGTGATAGTGTTGAAAAGCCACTTTTGCACTTGTGTTAGTGTTGAAAAACCACTTTTCGCACTTGTGTTGGTGCAGGAAACCACTTTTGCACTTGTATTAGTGTGGAAAAAACACTTTTCGCACTTGTGTTAGTGTTGAAAAACCACTTTTCGCACTTGTGTTAGTGTTGAAAAACCACTTTTCGCACTTGTGATAGTGTTGAAAAACCACTTTTCGCACTTGTGTTTGTGTTGAAAAACCACTTTTTGCACTTGTGTTACTGTTGAAAAACCACTTTTCGCACTTGTGTTGGTGCAGGAAACCACTTTTGCATTTGTATTAGTGTGGAAAAAACACTTTTTGCACTTGTGATAGTGTTGAAAAACCACTTTTCGCACTTGTGTTAGTGTTGAAAAAGCACTTTTCGCACTTGTGTTGGTGCAGGAAACCACTTTTGCACTTGTATTAGTGTTGAAAAACCACTTTTCGCACTTGTGTTAGTGTTGAGAAACCACTTTTCGCACTTGTGTTAGTGTTGAAAAACCACTTTTCGCACTTGTGTTAGTGTTGAAAAACCACTTTTCGCACTTGTGTTGGTGCAGTAAACCACTTTTGCACTTGTATTAGTGTGGAAAAAACACTTTTTGCACTTGTATTAGTGTGGAAAAAACACTTTTTGCACTTGTATTAGTGTGGAAAACGACTTTTCGCACTTGTGTTAGTGTTGAAAATCCACTTTTCGCACTTGTGTTGGTGCAGGAAACCACTTTTGCACTTGTATTAGTGTGGAAAAACCACTTTTCGCACTTGTGTTAGTGTTGAAAAACCACTTTTGCACTTGTATTAGTGTGGAAAAACACTTTTTGCACTTGTGTTAGTGTTGAAAAACCACTTCGCACTTGTGTTAGTGAAGGAAACCACTTTTCGCACTTGTGTTGGTGCAGGAAACCACTTTTGCACTTGTATTAGTGTGGAAAAAACACTTTTTGCACTTGTGATAGTGTTGAAAACCCACTTTTTGCACTTGTGTTGGTGAAGGAAACCACTTTTGGCAATTGTATTGGTGTGGAAAAACCACTTTTTGCACTTGTGTTAGTGTGGAAAAACCACTTTTCGCACTTATGTTAGTGTTGAAAAACCACTTTTCGCACTTGTGTTAGTGTGGAAAAACCACTTTTCGCACTTGTGTTGCTGTCGGAAACCACTTTTCGCACTTGTGTTGGTGCAGGAAACCACTTTTGCACTTGTATTAGTGTGGATTAAATACTTTTTGCACTTGTGATTGTGTGGAAAAACCACTTTTCGCACTTGTGTTAGTGTTGAAAAACCACTTTTCACACTTGTGCTTGTGCAGGAAACCACTTTTGCACTTGTATTAGTGTGGAAAACCACTTTTTGCACTTGTGTTAGTGTTGAAAAACCACTTTTCGCACTTGTGTTTGTGTTGAAAAACCACTTTTCGCACTTGTGTTGGTGCAGGAAACCACTTTTGCACTTTTTTGTGTGGAAAAACCACTTTTCGCACTTGTGTTAGTGTTGAAACCCCACTTTTTGCACTTGCGTTAGTGTTGAAAAACCACTTTTCGCACTTGTGTTGGTGCAGGAAACCACTTTTGCACTTGTATTAGTGTGGAAAAACCACTTTTTGCACTTGTGTTAGTGTTGAAAAACCACTTTTCGCACTTTTGTTGGTGCAGGAAACCACTTTTGCACTTGTGATAGTGTTGAAAAACCACTTTTCACACTTGTGTTAGTGTTGAAAAACCACTTTTCGCACTTGTGCTAGTGTTGAAAAACCACTTTTCGCACTTGTGTTGGTGCAGGAAACCACTTTTGCACTTGTATTAGTTCTGGAAAAAACACTTTTTGCACTTGTTTTAGTGTGAAAAAACACTTTTCGCACTTGTGATAGTGTTGAAAAACCACTTTTCGCACTTGTTTTAGTGAAGGAAACCACTTTTCGCACTTGTGTTGGTGCAGGAAACCACTTTTGCACTTGTATTAGTGTGGAAAAAACACTTTTTGCACTTGTGATAGTGTTGAAAAACCACTTTTCGCACTTGTGTTAGTGTTGAAAAACCACTTTTCGCACTTGTGTTGGTGCAGGAAACCACTTTTGCACTTGTATTAGTGTGGAAAAAACACTTTTTGCACTTGGGATAGTGTTGAAAAACCACTTTTTGCACTTGTGTTAGTGTTGAAAAACCACTTTTCGCACTTGTGTTGGTGCAGGAAACCACTTTTGCACTTGTATTATTGTGGAAAAAACACTTTTTGCACTTGTGATAGTGTTGAAAAACCACTTTTTGCACTTGTGTTTGTGTTGAAAAACCACTTTTTGCACTTGTGTTACTGTTGAAAAACCACTTTTCGCACTTGTGTTGGTGCAGGAAACCACTTTTGCATTTGTATTAGTGTGGAAAAAACACTTTTTGCACTTGTGATAGTGTTGAAAAACCACTTTTCGCACTTGTGTTAGTGTTGAAAAACCACTTTTCGCACTTGTGTTAGTGTTGAAAAACCACTTTTCGCACTTGTGTTAGTGTTGAAAAACCACTTTTCGCACTTGTGATAGTGTTAAAAAACCACTTTTCGCACTTGTGTTAGTGTTGAAAAACCACTTTTCGCACATGTGTTAGTGTTGAAAAACCACTTTTCTCCCTTGTATTGGTGCAGGAAACCACTTTTGCACATGTATTAGTGTGGAAAAAACACTTTTTGCACTTGTATTAGTGTGGAAAAAACACTTTTTGCACTTGTGATAGTGTTGAAAAACCACTTTTCGCACTTGTGTTAGTGTTGAAAAACCACTTTTTGCACTTGTGTTACTGTTGAAAAACCACTTTTCGCACTTGTGTTGGTGCAGGAAACCACTTTTGCGCTTGTATTAGTGTGGAAAAACACTTTTTGCACTTGTGATAGTGTTGAAAAACCACTTTTCGCATTTGTTAGTGTTGAAAAACCACTTTTCGCACTTGTGTTGGTACAGGAAACCACTTTTGCACTTGTATTAGTGTGGAAAAACCACTTTTCGCACTTGTGTTAGTGTTGAAAAACCACTTTACGCACTTGTGTTAGTGTTGAAAAACCACTTTTCGCACTTGTGTTGGTGCAGGAAACCACTTTTGCACTTCTATTAGTGTGGAAAAACCACTTTTCGCACTTGTGTTAGTGTTGAAAAACCACTTTTCGCACTTGTGTTGGTGCAGGAAAACACTTTTGCACTTGTATTAGTGTGGAAAAACCACTTTTCGCACTTGTGTTAGTGTTGAAAAACCACTTTTCGCACTTGTGTTAGTGTTGAAAAACCACTTTTCGCACTTGTGTTAGTGTTGAAAAACCACTTTTCGCACTTGTGTTGGTGCAGGAAACCACTTTTGCATTAGTGTGGAAAAACCACTTTTCGCACTTGTTTTGGTGCAGGAAACCACTTTTGCACTTGTATTAGTGTGGAAAAACCACTTTTCGCACTTGTGTTAGTGTTGAAAAACCACTTTTTGCACTTGTGTTAGTGTTGAAAAACCACTTTTCGCACTTGTGTTGGTGCAGGAAACCACTTTTGCACTTGTATTAGTGTGGAAAAAACACTTTTTGCACTTGGGATAGTGTTGAAAAACCACTTTTTGCACTTGTGTTACTGTTGAAAAACCACTTTTCGCGCTTGTGTTGGTGGAGGAAACCACTTTTGCACTTGTATTAGTGTGGAAAAAACACTTTTTGCACTTGTGATAGTGTTGAAAAACCACTTTTGCACTTGTGTTAGTGTTGAAAAACCACTTTTCGCACTTGTGTTGGTGCAGGAAACCACTTTTGCACTTGTATTAGTGTGGAAAAAACACTTTTTGCACGTGTGATAGTGTTGAAAAACCACTTTTCGCACTTGTGTTAGTGTTGAAAAACCACTTTTCGCACTTGTGTTAGTGTTGAAAAACCACTTTTCGCACTTGTGTTAGTGTTGAAAAACCACTTTTCGCACTTTTGTTAGTGTTGAAAAACCACTTTTCGCACTTGTGATAGTGTTGAAAAACCACTTTTCGCACTTGTGTTAGTGTTGAAAAACCACTTTTCGCACTTGTGTTAGTGTTGAAAAACCACTTTTCTCCCTTGTGTTGGTGCAGGAAACCACTTTTTGCACTTGTGTTAGTGTGGAAAAAGCACGTTTCGCACTTGTGTTGGTGTAGGAAACCACTTTTCGCATTTGTGTTGGTGGAGGAAACCACTTTTGCACTTGTATTAGTGTGGAAAAAACACTTTTTGCACTTGTGATAGTGTTGAAAAACAACTTTTCGCACTTGTGTTAGTGTTGAAAATCCACTTTTCGCACTTGTGTTGGTGCAGGAAACCACTTTTGCACTTGTATTAGTGTGGAAAAAACCACTTTTCGCACTTGTGTTAGTGTTGAAAAACCACTTTTCGCACTTGTGTTAGTGAAGGAAACCACTTTTCGCACTTGTGTTGGTGCAGGAAACCACTTTTGCACTTGTATTAGTGTGGAAAAAACACTTTTTGCACTTGTGATAGTGTTGAAAAACCACTTTTCGCACTTGTGTTAGTGTTGAAAAACCACTTTTCGCACTTGTGTTGGTGCAGGAAACCACTTTTGCACTTGTATTAGTGTGGAAAAAACACTTTTTGCACTTGGGATAGTGTTGAAAAACCACTTTTCGCACTTGTGTTAGTGTTGAAAAACCACTTTTCGCACTTGTGTTGGTGCAGGAAACCACTTTTGCACTTGTATTATTGTGGAAAAAACACTTTTTGCACTTGTGATAGTGTTGAAAAACCACTTTTCGCACTTGTGTTTGTGTTGAAAAACCACTTTTTGCACGTGTTACTGTTGAAAAATCACTTTTCGCACTTGTGTTG
>NW_027619131.1:0-52000 GCF_964187855.1 Myxine glutinosa
TTCAACACTAACACAAGTGCGAAAAGTGGTTTTTCAACACTAACACATGTGCGAAAAGTGTTTTTTTCACACTAATACAAGTGCAAAAGGGGTTTCCTGCACCAACACAAGTGCGAAAAGTGGTTTTTCAACACTAACACAAGTGCAAAAAGTGGTTTTTCAACACTATCACAAGTGCAAAAAGTGTTTTTTCCACACTTATACAAGTGCAAAAGTGGTTTTCTGCACCAACACAAGTGCGAAAAGTGTTTTTTCAACACTAACACAAGTGCGAAAAGTGGTTTTTCAACACTATCACAAGTGCAAAAAGTGTTTTTTCCACACTAATACAAGTGCAAAAGTGGTTTCCTGCACCAACACAAGTACGAAAAGTGGTTTTTCAACACGAACACAAGTGCGAAAAGTGGTTTTTCAACACTACCACAAGTGCGAAAAGTGGTTTTTCCACACTAATACAAGTGCGAAAAGTGGTTTTTCCACACTAATACAAGTGCAAAAGTGGTTTCCTGCACCAACACAAGTGCGAAAAGTGGTTTTTCAACACTAACACAAGTGCGAAAAGTGGTTTTTCAACACTATCACAAATGCAAAAAGTGGTTTTTCCACACTAATATAAGTGCAAAAGTGGTTTCCTGGACCAACACAAGTGCGAAAAGTGGTTTTTCAACACTAACACAAGTGCGAAAAGTGGTTTTTCAACACTAACACAAGTGTGAAAAGTGGTTTTTCAACACTAGCACAACTGCAAAAAGTGTTTTTTCCACACTAATACAAGTGCAAAAGTGGTTTCCTGCACCAACACAAGTGCGAAAAGTGGTTTTTCAACACTAACACAAGTGCGAAAAGTGGTTTTTCAACACTAACACAAGTGCAAAAAGTGGTTTTTCAACACTAACACAAGTGCGAAAAGTGGTTTTTCCACACTAATACAAGTGCAAAAGTGGTTTCCTGCACCAACACAAGTGGGAAAAGTGGTTTTTCAACACTAACACAAGTGCGAAAAGTGGTTTTTCAACACTAACACAAGTGCGAAAAGTGGTTTTTCAACACTAACACAAGTGCGAAAAGTGTTTTTTCCACACTAATACAAGTGCAAAAGTGGTTTCCTGCACCAACACAAGTGCGAAAAGTGGTTTTTCCCACACTAATATAAGTGCGAAAAGTGGTTTCCTGCACTAATACAAGTGCAAAGGTGGTTTCCTGCACCAACACAAGTGCGAAAAGTGGTTTTTCCACACTAATACAAGTGCAAAAGTGGTTTCCTGCACCAACAAAAGTGCAAAAAGTGGTTTTTCAACACTAACACAAGTGTGAAAAGTGGTTTTTCCACACTAATATAAGTGCGAAAAGTGGTTTCCTGCACTAATACAAGTGCAAAGGTGGTTTCCTGCACCAACACAAGTGCGAAAAGTGGTTTTTCCACACTAACACAAGTGCGAAAAGTGGTTTTTCAACACTAACACAAGTGCGAAAAGTGGTTTTTCCACACTAATACAAGTGCAAAAGTGGTTTCCTGCACCAACACAAGTGCGAAAAGTGGTTTTTCAACACTAACACAAGTGCGAAAAGTGGTTTTTCAACACTAACACAAGTGCGAAAAGTGGTTTTTCAACACTAACACAAGTGCGAAAAGTGGTTTTTCAACACTAACACAAGTGCGAAAAGTGGTTTTTCAACACTAACACAAGTGCGAAAAGTGGTTTTTCCACACTAATACAAGTGCAAAAGTGGTTTCCTGCACCAACACAAGTGCGAAAAGTGGTTTTTCAACACTAACACAAGTGCGAAAAGTGGTTTTTCCACACTAATATAAGTGCGAAAAGTGGTTTCCTGCACTAATACAAGTGCAAAGGTGGTTTCCTGCACCAACACAAGTGTGAAAAGTGGTTTTTCAACACTAACACAAGTGCGAAAAGTGGTTTTTCAACACTATCACAAGTGCAAAAAGTATTTTTTCCACACTAATACAAGTGCAAAAGTGGTTTCCTGCACCAACACAAGTGCGAAAAGTGGTTTTTCAACACTATCACAAGTGCAAAAAGTGTTTTTTCCACACTAATACAAGTGCAAAAGTGGTTTCCTGCACCAACACAAGTGCGAAAAGTGGTTTTTCAACACTAACACAAGTGCGAAAAGTGGTTTTTCAACACTAACACAAGTGCGAAAAGTGGTTTTTCCACACTAATACAAGTGCAAAAGTGGTTTCCTGCACCAACACAAGTGCGAAAAGTGGTTTTTCAACACTAACACAAGTGCGAAAAGTGGTTTTTCAACACTAACACAAGTGCGAAAAGTGGTTTTTCAACACTAACACAAGTGCGAAAAGTGTTTTTTCCACACTAATACAAGTGCAAAAGTGGTTTCCTGCACCAACACAAGTGCGAAAAGTGGTTTTTCAACACTAACACAAGTGCGAAAAGTGGTTTTTCAACACTATCACAAGTGCAAAAAGTGTTTTTTCAACACTAACACAAGTGCGAAAAGTGTTTTTTCCACACTAATACAAGTGCAAAAGTGGTTTCCTGCACCAACACAAGTGCGAAAAGTGGTTTTTCAACACTAACACAAGTGCGAAAAGTGGTTTTTCAACACTATCACAAGTGCAAAAAGTGGTTTTTCAACACTAACACAAGTGCGAAAAGTGGTTTTTCAACACTAACACAAGTGCGAAAAGTGGTTTTTCAACATGAACACAGGTGCGAAAAGTGTTTTTTCAACACTAACACAAGTGCGAAAAGTGGTTTTTCAACACTAACACAAGTGCGAAAAGTGGTTTTTCAACACTAACACAAGTGCGAAAAGTGGTTTTTCAACATGAACACAGGTGCGAAAAGTGTTTTTTCAACACTAACACAAGTGCGAAAAGTGGTTTTTCAACACTAACACAAGTGCAAAAAGTGGTTTTTCCACACTAATACAAGTGCGAAAAGTGGTTTCCTGCACTAATACAAGTGCAAAAGTGGTTTCCTGCACCAACACAAGTGCGAAAAGTGGTTTTTCAACACTAACACAAGTGCGAAAAGTGGTTTTTCAACACTAACACAAGTGCGAAAAGTGTTTTTTCCAAACTAATACAAGTGCAAAAGTGGTTTCCCGCACCAACACAAGTGCGAAAAGTGGTTTTTCAACACTAACACAAGTGCAAAAAGTGGTTTTTCAACACTATCACAAGTGCAAAAAGTGTTTTTTCCACACTTATACAAGTGCAAAAGTGGTTTCCTGCACCAACACAAGTGCGAAAAGTGGTTTTTCAACACTAACACAAGTGCGAAAAGTGGTTTTTCAACACTAACACAAGTGCGAAAAGTGGTTTTTCCACACTAATACAAGTGCAAAAGTGGTTTCCTGCACCAACACAAGTGCGAAAAGTGTTTTTTCAACACTAACACAAGTGCGAAAAGTGGTTTTTCAACACTATCACAAGTGCAAAAAGTGTTTTTTCCACACTAATACAAGTGCAAAAGTGGTTTCCTGCACCAACACAAGTACGAAAAGTGGTTTTTCAACACGAACACAAGTGCGAAAAGTGGTTTTTCAACACTACCACAAGTGCGAAAAGTGGTTTTTCCACACTAATACAAGTGCGAAAAGTGGTTTTTCCACACTAATACAAGTGCAAAAGTGGTTTCCTGCACCAACACAAGTGCGAAAAGTGGTTTTTCAACACTAACACAAGTGCGAAAAGTGGTTTTTCAACACTATCACAAATGCAAAAAGTGGTTTTTCCACACTAATATAAGTGCAAAAGTGGTTTCCTGGACCAACACAAGTGCGAAAAGTGGTTTTTCAACACTAACACAAGTGCGAAAAGTGGTTTTTCAACACTAACACAAGTGTGAAAAGTGGTTTTTCCACACTAATACAAGTGCGAAAAGTGGTTTTTCCACACTAATACAAGTGCAAAAGTGGTTTCCTGCACCAACACAAGTGCGAAAAGTGGTTTTTCAACACTAACACAAGTGCGAAAAGTGGTTTTTCAACACTAACACAAGTGCGAAAAGTGGTTTTTCAACACTAACACAAGTGCGAAAAGTGTTTTTTCCCACACTAATACAAGTGCAAAAGTGGTTTCCTGCACCAACACAAGTGCGAAAAGTGGTTTTTCAACACTAACACAAGTGCGAAAAGTGGTTTTTCAACACTATCACAAGTGCAAAAAGTGTTTTTTCAACACTAACACAAGTGCGAAAAGTGTTTTTTCCACACTAATACAAGTGCAAAAGTGGTTTCCTGCACCAACACAAGTGCGAAAAGTGGTTTTTCAACACTAACACAAGTGCGAAAAGTGGTTTTTCAACACTATCACAAGTGCAAAAAGTGGTTTTTCAACACTAACACAAGTGCGAAAAGTGGTTTTTCAACACTAACACAAGTGCGAAAAGTGGTTTTTCAACATGAACACAGGTGCGAAAAGTGTTTTTTCAACACTAACACAAGTGCGAAAAGTGGTTTTTCAACACTAACACAAGTGCGAAAAGTGGTTTTTCAACACTAACACAAGTGCGAAAAGTGGTTTTTCAACATGAACACAGGTGCGAAAAGTGTTTTTTCAACACTAACACAAGTGCGAAAAGTGGTTTTTCAACACTAACACAAGTGCAAAAAGTGGTTTTTCCACACTAATACAAGTGCGAAAAGTGGTTTCCTGCACTAATACAAGTGCAAAAGTGGTTTCCTGCACCAACACAAGTGCGAAAAGTGGTTTTTCAACACTAACACAAGTGCGAAAAGTGGTTTTTCAACACTAACACAAGTGCGAAAAGTGGTTTTTCAACACTAACACAAGTGCGAAAAATGGTTTTTCAACATGAACACAGGTGCGAAAAGTGTTTTTTCAACACTAACACAAGTGCGAAAAGTGGTTTTTCAACACTAACACAAGTGCAAAAAGTGGTTTTTCCACACTAATACAAGTGCGAAAAGTGGTTTCCTGCACCAACACAAGTGCGAAAAGTGGTTTTTCAACACTAACACAAGTGCGAAAAGTGGTTTTTCAACACTAACACAAGTGTGAAAAGTGGTTTTTCCACACTAATACAAGTGCGAAAAGTGGTTTTTCCACACTAATACAAGTGCAAAAGTGGTTTCCTGCACCAACACAAGTGCGAAAAGTGGTTTTTCAACACTAACACAAGTGCGAAAAGTGGTTTTTCAACACTAACACAAGTGCGAAAAGTGGTTTTTCAACACTAACACAAGTGCGAAAAGTGTTTTTTCCACACTAATACAAGTGCAAAAGTGGTTTCCTGCACCAACACAAGTGCGAAAAGTGGTTTTTCAACACTAACACAAGTGCGAAAAGTGGTTTTTCAACACTATCACAAGTGCAAAAAGTGTTTTTTCAACACTAACACAAGTGCGAAAAGTGTTTTTTCCACACTAATACAAGTGCAAAAGTGGTTTCCTGCACCAACACAAGTGCGAAAAGTGGTTTTTCAACACTAACACAAGTGCGAAAAGTGGTTTTTCAACACTATCACAAGTGCAAAAAGTGGTTTTTCAACACTAACACAAGTGCGAAAAGTGGTTTTTCAACACTAACACAAGTGCGAAAAGTGGTTTTTCAACATGAACACAGGTGCGAAAAGTGTTTTTTCAACACTAACACAAGTGCGAAAAGTGGTTTTTCAACACTAACACAAGTGCGAAAAGTGGTTTTTCAACACTAACACAAGTGCGAAAAGTGGTTTTTCAACATGAACACAGGTGCGAAAAGTGTTTTTTCAACACTAACACAAGTGCGAAAAGTGGTTTTTCAACACTAACACAAGTGCAAAAAGTGGTTTTTCCACACTAATACAAGTGCGAAAAGTGGTTTCCTGCACTAATACAAGTGCAAAAGTGGTTTCCTGCACCAACACAAGTGCGAAAAGTGGTTTTTCAACACTAACACAAGTGCGAAAAGTGGTTTTTCAACACTAACACAAGTGCGAAAAGTGGTTTTTCAACACTAACACAAGTGCGAAAAATGGTTTTTCAACATGAACACAGGTGCGAAAAGTGTTTTTTCAACACTAACACAAGTGCGAAAAGTGGTTTTTCAACACTAACACAAGTGCAAAAAGTGGTTTTTCCACACTAATACAAGTGCGAAAAGTGGTTTCCTGCACCAACACAAGTGCGAAAAGTGGTTTTTCAACACTAACACAAGTGCGAAAAGTGGTTTTTCAACACTAACACAAGTGCGAAAAGTGGTTTTTCAACACTAACACAAGTGCGAAAAGTGGTTTTTCAACATGAACACAGGTGCGAAAAGTGTTTTTTCAACACTAACACAAGTGCGAAAAGTGGTTTTTCAACACTAACACAAGTGCAAAAAGTGGTTTTTCCACACTAATACAAGTGCGAAAAGTGGTTTCCTGCACCAACACAAGTGCGAAAAGTGGTTTTTCAACACTAACACAAGTGCGAAAAGTGGTTTTTCAACACTATCACAAGTGCAAAAAGTGGTTTTTCAACACTAACACAAGTGCGAAAAGTGGTTTTTCAACACTAACACAAGTGCGAAAAGTGGTTTTTCAACATGAACACAGGTGCGAAAAGTGTTTTTTCAACACTAACACAAGTGCGAAAAGTGGTTTTTCAACACTAACACAAGTGCGAAAAGTGGTTTTTCAACACTAACACAAGTGCGAAAAGTGGTTTTTCAACATGAACACAGGTGCGAAAAGTGTTTTTTCAACACTAACACAAGTGCGAAAAGTGGTTTTTCAACACTAACACAAGTGCAAAAAGTGGTTTTTCCACACTAATACAAGTGCGAAAAGTGGTTTCCTGCACTAATACAAGTGCAAAAGTGGTTTCCTGCACCAACACAAGTGCGAAAAGTAGTTTTTCAACACTAACACAAGTGCGAAAAGTGGTTTTTCAACACTAACACAAGTGCGAAAAGTGTTTTTTCCAAACTAATACAAGTGCAAAAGTGGTTTCCCGCACCAACACAAGTGCGAAAAGTGGTTTTTCAACACTAACACAAGTGCAAAAAGTGGTTTTTCAACACTATCACAAGTGCAAAAAGTGTTTTTTCCACACTTATACAAGTGCAAAAGTGGTTTCCTGCACCAACACAAGTGCGAAAAGTGGTTTTTCAACACTAACACAAGTGCGAAAAGTGGTTTTTCAACACTAACACAAGTGCGAAAAGTGGTTTTTCCACACTAATACAAGTGCAAAAGTGGTTTCCTGCACCAACACAAGTGCGAAAAGTGTTTTTTCAACACTAACACAAGTGCGAAAAGTGGTTTTTCAACACTATCACAAGTGCAAAAAGTGTTTTTTCCACACTAATACAAGTGCAAAAGTGGTTTCCTGCACCAACACAAGTACGAAAAGTGGTTTTTCAACACGAACACAAGTGCGAAAAGTGGTTTTTCAACACTACCACAAGTGCGAAAAGTGGTTTTTCCACACTAATACAAGTGCGAAAAGTGGTTTTTCCACACTAATACAAGTGCAAAAGTGGTTTCCTGCACCAACACAAGTGCGAAAAGTGGTTTTTCAACACTAACACAAGTGCGAAAAGTGGTTTTTCAACACTATCACAAATGCAAAAAGTGGTTTTTCCACACTAATATAAGTGCAAAAGTGGTTTCCTGGACCAACACAAGTGCGAAAAGTGGTTTTTCAACACTAACACAAGTGCGAAAAGTGGTTTTTCAACACTAACACAAGTGTGAAAAGTGGTTTTTCAACACTAGCACAACTGCAAAAAGTGTTTTTTCCACACTAATACAAGTGCAAAAGTGGTTTCCTGCACCAACACAAGTGCGAAAAGTGGTTTTTCAACGCTAACACAAGTGCGAAAAGTGGTTTTTCAACACTAACACAAGTGCAAAAAGTGGTTTTTCAACACTAACACAAGTGCGAAAAGTGGTTTTTCCACACTAATACAAGTGCAAAAGTGGTTTCCTGCACCAACACAAGTGGGAAAAGTGGTTTTTCAACACTAACACAAGTGCGAAAAGTGGTTTTTCAACACTAACACAAGTGCGAAAAGTGGTTTTTCAACACTAACACAAGTGCGAAAAGTGTTTTTTCCACACTAATACAAGTGCAAAAGTGGTTTCCTGCACCAACACAAGTGCGAAAAGTGGTTTTTCCACACTAATATAAGTGCGAAAAGTGGTTTCCTGCACTAATACAAGTGCAAAGGTGGTTTCCTGCACCAACACAAGTGCGAAAAGTGGTTTTTCCACACTAATACAAGTGCAAAAGTGGTTTCCTGCACCAACAAAAGTGCAAAAAGTGGTTTTTCAACACTAACACAAGTGTGAAAAGTGGTTTTTCCACACTAATATAAGTGCGAAAAGTGGTTTCCTGCACTAATACAAGTGCAAAGGTGGTTTCCTGCACCAACACAAGTGCGAAAAGTGGTTTTTCCACACTAACACAAGTGCGAAAAGTGGTTTTTCAACACTAACACAAGTGCGAAAAGTGGTTTTTCCACACTAATACAAGTGCAAAAGTGGTTTCCTGCACCAACACAAGTGCGAAAAGTGGTTTTTCAACACTAACACAAGTGCGAAAAGTGGTTTTTCAACACTAACACAAGTGCGAAAAGTGGTTTTTCAACACTAACACAAGTGCGAAAAGTGGTTTTTCAACACTAACACAAGTGCGAAAAGTGGTTTTTCAACACTAACACAAGTGCGAAAAGTGGTTTTTCCACACTAATACAAGTGCAAAAGTGGTTTCCTGCACCAACACAAGTGCGAAAAGTGGTTTTTCAACACTAACACAAGTGCGAAAAGTGGTTTTTCCACACTAATATAAGTGCGAAAAGTGGTTTCCTGCACTAATACAAGTGCAAAGGTGGTTTCCTGCACCAACACAGGTGTGAAAAGTGGTTTTTCAACACTAACACAAGTGCGAAAAGTGGTTTTTCAACACTATCACAAGTGCAAAAAGTATTTTTTCCACACTAATACAAGTGCAAAAGTGGTTTCCTGCACCAACACAAGTGCGAAAAGTGGTTTTTCAACACTATCACAAGTGCAAAAAGTGTTTTTTCCACACTAATACAAGTGCAAAACTGGTTTCCTGCACCAACACAAGTGCGAAAAGTGGTTTTTCAACACTAACACAAGTGCGAAAAGTGGTTTTTCAACACTAACACAAGTGCGAAAAGTGGTTTTTCCACACTAATACATTCCACACTAATACAAGTGCAAAAGTGGTTTCCTGCACCAACACAAGTGCGTCAAAAGTGGTTTTTCAACACTAACACAAGTGCGAAAAGTGGTTTTCAACACTAACACAAGTGCGAAAGTGTTTTCAACACTAACACAAGTGCGAAAAGTGTTTTTTCCACACTAATACAAGTGCAAAAGTGGTTTCCTGCACCAACACAAGTGCGAAAAGTGGTTTTTCAACACTAACACAAGTGCGAAAAAGTGGTTTTTCAACACTATCACAAGTGCAAAAAGTGTTTTTCAACACTAACACAAGTGCGAAAAGTGTTTTTTCACACTAATACAAGTGCAAAAGTGGTTTCCTGCACCAACACAAGTGCGAAAAGTGGTTTTTCAACACTAACACAAGTGCGAAAAGTGGTTTTTCAACACTATCACAAGTGCAAAAAGTGGTTTTTCAACACTAACACAAGTGCGAAAAGTGGTTTTTCAACACTAACACAAGTGCGAAAAGTGGTTTTTCAACATGAACACAGGTGCGAAAAGTGTTTTTTCAACACTACACAAGTGCGAAAAGTGGTTTTTCAACACTAACACAAGTGCGAAAAGTGGTTTTTCAACACTAACACAAGTGCGAAAAGTGGTTTTTCAACATGAACACAGGTGCGAAAAGTGTTTTTTCAACACTAACACAAGTGCGAAAAGTGGTTTTTCAACACTAACACAAGTGCAAAAAGTGGTTTTTCCACACTAATACAAGTGCGAAAAGTGGTTTCCTGCACTAATACAAGTGCAAAAGTGGTTTCCTGCACAACACAAGTGCGAAAAGTGGTTTTTCAACACTAACACAAGTGCGAAAAGTGGTTTTTCAACACTAACACAAGTGCGAAAAGTGGTTTTTCAACACTAACACAAGTGCGAAAAATGGTTTTTCAACATGAACACAGGTGCGAAAAGTGGTTTTTCAACACTAACACAAGTGCGAAAAGTGGTTTTTTCCACACTAATACAAGTGCAAAAGTGGTTTTTCCACACTAATACAAGTGCAAAAGTGGTTTCCTGCACCAACACAAGTGCGAAAAGTGGTTTTTCACACTAACACAAGTGCGAAAAGTGGTTTTTCAACACTAACACAAGTGCGAAAAGTGGTTTTTCAACACTACACAAGTGCGAAAAGTGGTTTTTCAACACTAACACAAGTGCGAAAAGTGGTTTTTCAACACTAACACAAGTGCGAAAAGTGGTTTTTCCACACTAATACAAGTGCAAAGTGGTTTCCTGCACCAACACAAGTGCGAAAAGTGGTTTTTCAACACTAACACAAGTGCGAAAAGTGTTTTTCAACACTAACACAAGTGCGAAAAGTGGTTTTCAACACTAACACAAGTGCGAAAAGTGGTTTTTCAACACTAACACAAGTGCGAAAAGTGGTTTTTCAACACTAACACAAGTGCGAAAAGTGGTTTTTCCACACTAATACAAGTGCAAAAGTGGTTTCCTGCACCAACACAAGTGCGAAAAGTGGTTTTTCAACACTAACACAAGTGCGAAAAGTGGTTTTTTCCACACTAATATAAGTGCGAAAAGTGGTTTCCTGCACTAATACAAGTGCAAAGGTGGTTTCCTGCACCAACACAAGTGTGAAAAGTGGTTTTTCAACACTAACACAAGTGCGAAAAGTGGTTTTTCAACACTATCACAAGTGCAAAAAGTATTTTTCCACACTAATACAAGTGCAAAAGTGGTTTCCTGCACCAACACAAGTGCGAAAAGTGGTTTTTCAACACTATCACAAGTGCAAAAAGTGTTTTTTCCACACTAATACAAGTGCAAAAGTGGTTTCCTGCACCAACACAAGTGCGAAAAGTGGTTTTTCAACACTAACACAAGTGCGAAAAGTGGTTTTTCAACACTAACACAAGTGCGAAAGTGGTTTTTCCACACTAATACAAGTGCAAAAGTGGTTTCCTGCACCAACACAAGTGCGAAAAGTGGTTTTTCAACACTAACACAAGTGCGAAAAGTGGTTTTTCAACACTAACACAAGTGCGAAGGTTTTTCAACACTAACACAAGTGCGAAAAGTGTTTTTTTCCACACTAATACAAGTGCAAAAGTGGTTTCCTGCACCAACACAAGTGCGAAAAGTGGTTTTTCAACACTAACACAAGTGCGAAAAGTGGTTTTTCAACACTATCACAAGTGCAAAAAGTGTTTTTTCAACACTAACACAAGTGCGAAAAGTGTTTTTTCCACACTAATACAAGTGCAAAAGTGGTTTCCTGCACCAACACAAGTGCGAAAAGTGGTTTTTCAACACTAACACAAGTGCGAAAAGTGGTTTTTCAACACTATCACAAGTGCAAAAAGTGGTTTTTCAACACTAACACAAGTGCGAAAAGTGGTTTTTCAACACTAACACAAGTGCGAAAAGTGGTTTTTCAACATGAACACAGGTGCGAAAAGTGTTTTTTCAACACTAACACAAGTGCGAAAAGTGGTTTTTCAACACTAACACAAGTGCGAAAAGTGGTTTTTCAACACTAACACAAGTGCGAAAAGTGGTTTTTCAACATGAACACAGGTGCGAAAAGTGTTTTTTCAACACTAACACAAGTGCGAAAAGTGGTTTTTCAACACTAACACAAGTGCAAAAAGTGGTTTTTCCACACTAATACAAGTGCGAAAAGTGGTTTCCTGCACTAATACAAGTGCAAAAGTGGTTTCCTGCACCAACACAAGTGCGAAAAGTGGTTTTTCAACACTAACACAAGTGCGAAAAGTGGTTTTTCAACACTAACACAAGTGCGAAAAGTGGTTTTTCAACACTAACACAAGTGCGAAAAATGGTTTTTCAACATGAACACAGGTGCGAAAAGTGGTTTTTCAACACTAACACAAGTGCGAAAAGTGGTTTTTTCCACACTAATACAAGTGCAAAAGTGGTTTCCTGCACCAACAAAAGTGCGAAAAGTGGTTTTTCAACACTAACACAAGTGCGAAAAGTGGTTTTTCAACACTAACACAAGTGCGAAAAGTGGTTTTTCCACACTAATACAAGTGCAAAAGTGGTTTCCTGCACCAACACAAGTGGGAAAAGTGGTTTTTCAACACTAACACAAGTGCGAAAAGTGGTTTTTCAACACTAACACAAGTGCGAAAAGTGGTTTTTCAACACTAACACAAGTGCGAAAAGTGTTTTTTTCCACACTAATACAAGTGCAAAAGTGGTTTCCTGCACCAACACAAGTGCGAAAAGTGGTTTTTCCACACTAATATAAGTGCGAAAAGTGGTTTCCTGCACTAATACAAGTGCAAAGGTGGTTTCCTGCACCAACACAAGTGAGAAAAGTGGTTTTTCCACACTAACACAAGTGCGAAAAGTGGTTTTTCAACACTAACACAAGTGCGAAAAGTGGTTTTTCCACACTAATACAAGTGCAAAAGTGGTTTCCTGCACCAACACAAGTGCGAAAAGTGGTTTTTCAACACTAACACAAGTGCGAAAAGTGGTTTTTCAACACTAACACAAGTGCGAAAAGTGGTTTTTCAACACTAACACAAGTGCAAAAAGTGTTTTTTCCACTCTAATACAAGTGCAAAAGTGGTTTCCTGCACCAACACAAGTGCGAAAAGTGGTTTTTCAACACTAACACAAGTGCGAAAAGTGGTTTTTCCACACTAATATAAGTGCGAAAAGTGGTTTCCTGCACTAATACAAGTGCAAAGGTGGTTTCCTGCACCAACACAAGTGTGAAAAGTGGTTTTTCAACACTAACACAAGTGCGAAAAGTGGTTTTTCAACACTATCACAAGTGCAAAAAGTATTTTTTCCACACTAATACAAGTGCAAAAGTGGTTTCCTGCACCAACACAAGTGCGAAAAGTGGTTTTTCAACACTATCACAAGTGCAAAAAGTGTTTTTTCCACACTAATACAAGTGCAAAAGTGGTTTCCTGCACCAACACAAGTGCGAAAAGTGGTTTTTCAACACTAACACAAGTGCGAAAAGTGGTTTTTCAACACTAACACAAGTGCGAAAAGTGGTTTTTCCACACTAATACAAGTGCAAAAGTGGTTTCCTGCACCAACACAAGTGCGAAAAGTCGTTTTTCAACACTAACACAAGTGCGAAAAGTGGTTTTTCAACACTAACACAAGTGCGAAAAGTGGTTTTTCAACACTAACACAAGTGCGAAAAGTGTTTTTTCCACACTAATACAAGTGCAAAAGTGGTTTCCTGCACCAACACAAGTGCGAAAAGTGGTTTTTCAACACTAACACAAGTGCGAAAAGTGGTTTTTCAACACTATCACAAGTGCAAAAAGTGTTTTTTCAACACTAACACAAGTGCGAAAAGTGTTTTTTCCACACTAATACAAGTGCAAAAGTGGTTTCCTGCACCAACACAAGTGCGAAAAGTGGTTTTTCAACACTAACACAAGTGCGAAAAGTGGTTTTTCAACACTAACACAAGTGCGAAAAGTGGTTTTTCCACACTAATACAAGTGCAAAAGTGGTTTCCTGCACCAACACAAATGCGAAAAGTGGTTTTTCAACACTATCACAAGTGCAAAAAGTGTTTTTTCAACACTAACACAAGTGCGAAAAGTGGTTTTTCCACACTAATACAAGTGCAAAAGTGGTTTCCTGCACCAACACAAGTGGGAAAAGTGGTTTTTCAACACTAACACAAGTGCGAAAAGTGGTTTTTCAACACTAACACAAGTGCGAAAAGTGGTTTTTCAACACTAACACAAGTGCGAAAAGTGTTTTTTCCACACTAATACAAGTGCAAAAGTGGTTTCCTGCACCAACACAAGTGCGAAAAGTGGTTTTTCCACACTAATATAAGTGCGAAAAGTGGTTTCCTGCACTAATACAAGTGCAAAGGTGGTTTCCTGCACCAACACAAGTGCGAAAAGTGGTTTTTCCACACTAATACAAGTGCAAAAGTGGTTTCCTGCACCAACAAAAGTGCAAAAAGTGGTTTTTCAACACTAACACAAGTGTGAAAAGTGGTTTTTCCACACTAATATAAGTGCGAAAAGTGGTTTCCTGCACTAATACAAGTGCAAAGGTGGTTTCCTGCACCAACACAAGTGCGAAAAGTGGTTTTTCCACACTAACACAAGTGCGAAAAGTGGTTTTTCAACACTAACACAAGTGCGAAAAGTGGTTTTTCCACACTAATACAAGTGCAAAAGTGGTTTCCTGCACCAACACAAGTGCGAAAAGTGGTTTTTCAACACTAACACAAGTGCGAAAAGTGGTTTTTCAACACTAACACAAGTGCGAAAAGTGGTTTTTCAACACTAACACAAGTGCGAAAAGTGGTTTTTCAACACTAACACAAGTGCGAAAAGTGGTTTTTCAACACTAACACAAGTGCGAAAAGTGGTTTTTCCACACTAATACAAGTGCAAAAGTGGTTTCCTGCACCAACACAAGTGCGAAAAGTGGTTTTTCAACACTAACACAAGTGCGAAAAGTGGTTTTTCCACACTAATATAAGTGCGAAAAGTGGTTTCCTGCACTAATACAAGTGCAAAGGTGGTTTCCTGCACCAACACAAGTGTGAAAAGTGGTTTTTCAACACTAACACAAGTGCGAAAAGTGGTTTTTCAACACTATCACAAGTGCAAAAAGTATTTTTTCCACACTAATACAAGTGCAAAAGTGGTTTCCTGCACCAACACAAGTGCGAAAAGTGGTTTTTCAACACTATCACAAGTGCAAAAAGTGTTTTTTCCACACTAATACAAGTGCAAAAGTGGTTTCCTGCACCAACACAAGTGCGAAAAGTGGTTTTTCAACACTAACACAAGTGCGAAAAGTGGTTTTTCAACACTAACACAAGTGCGAAAAGTGGTTTTTCCACACTAATACAAGTGCAAAAGTGGTTTCCTGCACCAACACAAGTGCGAAAAGTGGTTTTTCAACACTAACACAAGTGCGAAAAGTGGTTTTTCAACACTAACACAAGTGCGAAAAGTGGTTTTTCAACACTAACACAAGTGCGAAAAGTGTTTTTTCCACACTAATACAAGTGCAAAAGTGGTTTCCTGCACCAACACAAGTGCGAAAAGTGGTTTTTCAACACTAACACAAGTGCGAAAAGTGGTTTTTCAACACTATCACAAGTGCAAAAAGTGTTTTTTCAACACTAACACAAGTGCGAAAAGTGTTTTTTCCACACTAATACAAGTGCAAAAGTGGTTTCCTGCACCAACACAAGTGCGAAAAGTGGTTTTTCAACACTAACACAAGTGCGAAAAGTGGTTTTTCAACACTATCACAAGTGCAAAAAGTGGTTTTTCAACACTAACACAAGTGCGAAAAGTGGTTTTTCAACACTAACACAAGTGCGAAAAGTGGTTTTTCAACATGAACACAGGTGCGAAAAGTGTTTTTTCAACACTAACACAAGTGCGAAAAGTGGTTTTTCAACACTAACACAAGTGCGAAAAGTGGTTTTTCAACACTAACACAAGTGCGAAAAGTGGTTTTTCAACATGAACACAGGTGCGAAAAGTGTTTTTTCAACACTAACACAAGTGCGAAAAGTGGTTTTTCAACACTAACACAAGTGCAAAAAGTGGTTTTTCCACACTAATACAAGTGCGAAAAGTGGTTTCCTGCACTAATACAAGTGCAAAAGTGGTTTCCTGCACCAACACAACTGCGAAAAGTGGTTTTTCAACACTAACACAAGTGCGAAAAGTGGTTTTTCAACACTAACACAAGTGCGAAAAGTGGTTTTTCAACACTAACACAAGTGCGAAAAATGGTTTTTCAACATGAACACAGGTGCGAAAAGTGGTTTTTCAACACTAACACAAGTGCGAAAAGTGGTTTTTTCCACACTAATACAAGTGCAAAAGTGGTTTCCTGCACCAACAAAAGTGCGAAAAGTGGTTTTTCAACACTAACACAAGTGCGAAAAGTGGTTTTTCAACACTAACACAAGTGCGAAAAGTGGTTTTTCCACACTAATACAAGTGCAAAAGTGGTTTCCTGCACCAACACAAGTGGGAAAAGTGGTTTTTCAACACTAACACAAGTGCGAAAAGTGGTTTTTCAACACTAACACAAGTGCGAAAAGTGGTTTTTCAACACTAACACAAGTGCGAAAAGTGTTTTTTTCCACACTAATACAAGTGCAAAAGTGGTTTCCTGCACCAACACAAGTGCGAAAAGTGGTTTTTCCACACTAATATAAGTGCGAAAAGTGGTTTCCTGCACTAATACAAGTGCAAAGGTGGTTTCCTGCACCAACACAAGTGCGAAAAGTGGTTTTTCCACACTAACACAAGTGCGAAAAGTGGTTTTTCAACACTAACACAAGTGCGAAAAGTGGTTTTTCCACACTAATACAAGTGCAAAAGTGGTTTCCTGCACCAACACAAGTGCGAAAAGTGGTTTTTCAACACTAACACAAGTGCGAAAAGTGGTTTTTCAACACTAACACAAGTGCGAAAAGTGGTTTTTCAACACTAACACAAGTGCAAAAAGTGTTTTTTCCACTCTAATACAAGTGCAAAAGTGGTTTCCTGCACCAACACAAGTGCGAAAAGTGGTTTTTCAACACTAACACAAGTGCGAAAAGTGGTTTTTCCACACTAATATAAGTGCGAAAAGTGGTTTCCTGCACTAATACAAGTGCAAAGGTGGTTTCCTGCACCAACACAAGTGTGAAAAGTGGTTTTTCAACACTAACACAAGTGCGAAAAGTGGTTTTTCAACACTATCACAAGTGCAAAAAGTATTTTTTCCACACTAATACAAGTGCAAAAGTGGTTTCCTGCACCAACACAAGTGCGAAAAGTGGTTTTTCAACACTATCACAAGTGCAAAAAGTGTTTTTTCCACACTAATACAAGTGCAAAAGTGGTTTCCTGCACCAACACAAGTGCGAAAAGTGGTTTTTCAACACTAACACAAGTGCGAAAAGTGGTTTTTCAACACTAACACAAGTGCGAAAAGTGGTTTTTCCACACTAATACAAGTGCAAAAGTGGTTTCCTGCACCAACACAAGTGCGAAAAGTCGTTTTTCAACACTAACACAAGTGCGAAAAGTGGTTTTTCAACACTAACACAAGTGCGAAAAGTGGTTTTTCAACACTAACACAAGTGCGAAAAGTGTTTTTTCCACACTAATACAAGTGCAAAAGTGGTTTCCTGCACCAACACAAGTGCGAAAAGTGGTTTTTCAACACTAACACAAGTGCGAAAAGTGGTTTTTCAACACTATCACAAGTGCAAAAAGTGTTTTTTCAACACTAACACAAGTGCGAAAAGTGTTTTTTCCACACTAATACAAGTGCAAAAGTGGTTTCCTGCACCAACACAAGTGCGAAAAGTGGTTTTTCAACACTAACACAAGTGCGAAAAGTGGTTTTTCAACACTAACACAAGTGCGAAAAGTGGTTTTTCCACACTAATACAAGTGCAAAAGTGGTTTCCTGCACCAACACAAATGCGAAAAGTGGTTTTTCAACACTATCACAAGTGCAAAAAGTGTTTTTTCAACACTAACACAAGTGCGAAAAGTGGTTTTTCCACACTAATACAAGTGCAAAAGTGGTTTCCTGCACCAACACAAGTGCGAAAAGTGGTTTTTCAACACTAACACAAGTGCGAAAAGTGGTTTTTCAACACTATCACAAATGCAAAAAGTAGTTTTTCCACACTAATACAAGTGCAAAAGTGGTTTCCTGGACCAACACAAGTGCGAAAAGTGGTTTTTCAACACTAACACAAGTGCGAAAAGTGGTTTTTCAACACTAACACAAGTGCGAAAAGTGGTTTTTCAACACTAGCACAACTGCAAAAAGTGTTTTTTCCACACTAATACAAGTGCAAAAGTGGTTTCCTGGACCAACACAAGTGCGAAAAGTGGTTTTTCAACACTAACACAAGTGCGAAAAGTGGTTTTTCCACACTAATACAAGTGCAAAAGTGGTTTCCTGCACCAATACAAGTGCGAAAAGTGGTTTTTCAACACTAACACAAGTGCGAAAAGTGGTTTTTCAACACTAACACAAGTGCGAAAAGTGTTTTTTCCAAACTAATACAAGTGCAAAAGTGGTTTCCCGCACCAACACAAGTGCGAAAAGTGGTTTTTCAACACAAAGTGCGAAAAGTGGTTTTTCAACACTATCACAAGTGCGAAAAGTGGTTTTTCAACACTAACACAAGTGCGAAAAGTGTTTTTTCCAAACTAATACAAGTGCAAAAGTGGTTTCCTGCACCAACACAAGTGCGAAAAGTGGTTTTTCAACACAAAGTGTGAAAAGTGGTTTTTCAACACTATCACAAGTGCGAAAAGTGGTTTTTCAACACTAACACAAGTGCGAAAAGTGGTTTTTCAACACTAACACAAGTGCGAAAAGTGTTTTTTCCACACTAATACAAGTGCAAAAGTGGTTTCCTGCACCAACACAAGTGCGAAAAGTGGTTTTTCAACACTAACACA
This sequence comes from Myxine glutinosa, assembly GCF_964187855.1. Lineage (NCBI taxonomy): Eukaryota > Metazoa > Chordata > Myxini > Myxiniformes > Myxinidae > Myxine > Myxine glutinosa. The sequence continues at coordinate 18,611 of NW_027619131.1, forward strand.
AGTGCGAAATGTGGTTTTTCAACAGTATCACAAGTGCAAAAAGTGTTTTTTCCACACTAATACAAGTGCAAAAGTGGTTTCCTGCACCAACACAACTGCGAAAAGTGGTTTTTCAACACTAACACAAGTGCGAAAAGTGGTTTTTCAACACTAACACAAGTGCGAAAAGTGGTTTTTCCACACAAATACAAGTGCAAAAGTGGTTTCCTGCACCAACACAAGTGCGAAAAGTGGTTTTTCAACACTAACACAAGTGCGAAAAGTGGTTTTTCAACACTAACACAAGTGCGAAAAGTGTTTTTTCCACACTAATACAAGTGCAAAAGTGGTTTCCTGCACCAACACAAGTGCAAAAAGTGGTTTTTCAACACTAACACAAGTGCGAAAAGTGGTTTTTCAACACTATCACAAGTGCAAAAAGTGTTTTTTCAACACTAACACAAGTGCGAAAAGTGTTTTTCCACACTAATATAAGTGCGAAAAGTGGTTTCCTGCACTAATACAAGTGCAAAGGTGGTTTCCTGCACCAACACAAGTGTGAAAAGTGTTTTTTCAACACTAACACAAGTGCGAAAAGTGGTTTTTCAACACTATCACAAGTGCAAAAAGTATTTTTTCCACACTAATACAAGTGCAAAAGTGGTTTCCTGCACCAACACAAGTGCGAAAAGTGGTTTTTCAACACTATCACAAGTGCAAAAAGTGTTTTTTCCACACTAATACAAGTGCAAAAGTGGTTTACTGCACCAACACAAGTGCGAAAAGTGGTTTTTCAACACTAACACAAGTGCGAAAAGTGGTTTTTCAACACTAACACAAGTGCGAAAAGTGGTTTTTCCACACTAATACAAGTGCAAAAGTGGTTTCCTGCACCAACACAAGTGCGAAAAGTGGTTTTTCAACACTAACACAAGTGCGAAAAGTGGTTTTTCAACACTAACACAAGTGCGAAAAGTGGTTTTTCAACACTAACACAAGTGCGAAAAGTGTTTTTTCCACACTAATACAAGTGCAAAAGTGGTTTCCTGCACCAACACAAGTGCGAAAAGTGGTTTTTCAACACTAACACAAGTGCGAAAAGTGGTTTTTCAACACTATCACAAGTGCAAAAAGTGTTTTTTCAACACTAACACAAGTGCGAAAAGTGTTTTTTCCACACTAATACAAGTGCAAAAGTGGTTTCCTGCACCAACACAAGTGCGAAAAGTGGTTTTTCAACACTAACACAAGTGCGAAAAGTGGTTTTTCAACACTAACACAAGTGCGAAAAGTGGTTTTTCCACACTAATACAAGTGCAAAAGTGGTTTCCTGCACCAACACAAGTGCGAAAAGTGGTTTTTCAACACTAACACAAGTGCGAAAAGTGGTTTTTCAACACTAACACAAGTGCGAAAAGTGGTTTTTCCACACTAATACAAGTGCAAAAGTGGTTTCCTGCACCAACACAAGTGCGAAAAGTGGTTTTTCAACACTAACACAAGTGCGAAAAGTGGTTTTTCAACACTAACACAAGTGCGAAAAGTGGTTTTTCAACACGAACACAAGTGCGAAAAGTGTTTTTTCCACACTAATACAAGTGCAAAAGTGGTTTCCTGCACCAACACAAGTGCGAAAAGTGGTTTTTCAACACTAACACAAGTGCGAAAAGTGGTTTTTCAACACTATCACAAGTGCAAAAAGTGTTTTTTCAACACCAACACAAGTGCGAAAAGTGTTTTTTCCACACTAATACAAGTGCAAAAGTGGTTTCCTGCACCAACACAAGTGCGAAAAGTGGTTTTTCAACACTAACACAAGTGCGAAAAGTGGTTTTTCAACACTAACACAAGTGCGAAAAGTGGTTTTTCCACACTAATACAAGTGCAAAAGTGGTTTCCTGCACCAACACAAATGCGAAAAGTGGTTTTTCAACACTATCACAAGTGCAAAAAGTGTTTTTTCAACACTAACACAAGTGCGAAAAGTGGTTTTTCCACACTAATACAAGTGCAAAAGTGGTTTCCTGCACCAACACAAGTGCGAAAAGTGGTTTTTCAACACTAACACAAGTGCGAAAAGTGGTTTTTCAACACTATCACAAATGCAAAAAGTAGTTTTTCCACACTAATACAAGTGCAAAAGTGGTTTCCTGGACCAACACAAGTGCGAAAAGTGGTTTTTCAACACTAACACAAGTGCGAAAAGTGGTTTTTCAACACTAACACAAGTGCGAAAAGTGGTTTTTCAACACTAGCACAACTGCAAAAAGTGTTTTTTCCACACTAATACAAGTGCAAAAGTGGTTTCCTGCACCAACACAAGTGCGAAAAGTGGTTTTTCAACACTAACACAAGTGCGAAAAGTGGTTTTTCCACACTAATACAAGTGCAAAAGTGGTTTCCTGCACCAATACAAGTGCGAAAACTGGTTTTTCAACACTAACGCAAGTGCGAAAAGTGGTTTTTCAACACTAACACAAGTGCGAAAAGTGTTTTTTCCAAACGAATACAAGTGCAAAAGTGGTTTCCCGCACCAACACAAGTGCGAAAAGTGGTTTTTCAACACAAAGTGCGAAAAGTGGTTTTTCAACACTATCACAAGTGCGAAAAGTGGTTTTTCAACACTAACACAAGTGCGAAAAGTGTTTTTTCCAAACTAATACAAGTGCAAAAGTGGTTTCCTGCACCAACACAAGTGCGAAAAGTGGTTTTTCAACACAAAGTGTGAAAAGTGGTTTTTCAACACTATCACAAGTGCGAAAAGTGGTTTTTCAACACTAACACAAGTGCGAAAAGTGGTTTTTCAACACTAACACAAGTGCGAAAAGTGTTTTTTCCACACTAATACAAGTGCAAAAGTGGTTTCCTGCACCAACACAAGTGCGAAAAGTGGTTTTTCAACACTAACACAAGTGCGAAAAGTGGTTTTTCAACACTATCACAAGTGCAAAAAGTGTTTTTTCAACACTAACACAAGTGCGAAAAGTGTTTTTTCCACACTAATACAAGTGCAAAAGTGGTTTCCTGCACCAACACAAGTGCGAAAAGTGGTTTTTCAACACTAACACAAGTGCGAAAAGTGGTTTTTCAACACTAACACAAGTGCGAAAAGTGGTTTTTCCACACTAATACAAGTGCAAAAGTGGTTTCCTGCACCAACACAAATGCGAAAAGTGGTTTTTCAACACTATCACAAGTGCAAAAAGTGTTTTTTCAACACTAACACAAGTGCGAAAAGTGGTTTTTCCACACTAATACAAGTGCAAAAGTGGTTTCCTGCACCAACACAAGTGCGAAAAGTGGTTTTTCAACACTAACACAAGTGCGAAAAGTGGTTTTTCAACACTATCACAAATGCAAAAAGTAGTTTTTCCACACTAATACAAGTGCAAAAGTGGTTTCCTGGACCAACACAAGTGCGAAAAGTGGTTTTTCAACACTAACACAAGTGCGAAAAGTGGTTTTTCAACACTAACACAAGTGCAAAAAGTATTTTTTCCACACTAATACAAGTGCAAAAGTGGTTTCCTGCACCAACACAAGTGCGAAAAGTGGTTTTTCAACACTATCACAAGTGCAAAAAGTGTTTTTTCCACACTAATACAAGTGCAAAAGTGGTTTACTGCACCAACACAAGTGCGAAAAGTGGTTTTTCAACACTAACACAAGTGCGAAAAGTGGTTTTTCAACACTAACACAAGTGCGAAAAGTGGTTTTTCCACACTAATACAAGTGCAAAAGTGGTTTCCTGCACCAACACAAGTGCGAAAAGTGGTTTTTCAACACTAACACAAGTGCGAAAAGTGGTTTTTCAACACTAACACAAGTGCGAAAAGTGGTTTTTCAACACTAACACAAGTGCGAAAAGTGTTTTTTCCACACTAATACAAGTGCAAAAGTGGTTTCCTGCACCAACACAAGTGCGAAAAGTGGTTTTTCAACACTAACACAAGTGCGAAAAGTGGTTTTTCAACACTATCACAAGTGCAAAAAGTGTTTTTTCAACACTAACACAAGTGCGAAAAGTGTTTTTTCCACACTAATACAAGTGCAAAAGTGGTTTCCTGCACCAACACAAGTGCGAAAAGTGGTTTTTCAACACTAACACAAGTGCGAAAAGTGGTTTTTCAACACTAACACAAGTGCGAAAAGTGGTTTTTCCACACTAATACAAGTGCAAAAGTGGTTTCCTGCACCAACACAAGTGCGAAAAGTGGTTTTTCAACACTAACACAAGTGCGAAAAGTGGTTTTTCAACACTAACACAAGTGCGAAAAGTGGTTTTTCCACACTAATACAAGTGCAAAAGTGGTTTCCTGCACCAACACAAGTGCGAAAAGTGGTTTTTCAACACTAACACAAGTGCGAAAAGTGGTTTTTCAACACTAACACAAGTGCGAAAAGTGGTTTTTCAACACGAACACAAGTGCGAAAAGTGTTTTTTCCACACTAATACAAGTGCAAAAGTGGTTTCCTGCACCAACACAAGTGCGAAAAGTGGTTTTTCAACACTAACACAAGTGCGAAAAGTGGTTTTTCAACACTATCACAAGTGCAAAAAGTGTTTTTTCAACACCAACACAAGTGCGAAAAGTGTTTTTTCCACACTAATACAAGTGCAAAAGTGGTTTCCTGCACCAACACAAGTGCGAAAAGTGGTTTTTCAACACTAACACAAGTGCGAAAAGTGGTTTTTCAACACTAACACAAGTGCGAAAAGTGGTTTTTCCACACTAATACAAGTGCAAAAGTGGTTTCCTGCACCAACACAAATGCGAAAAGTGGTTTTTCAACACTATCACAAGTGCAAAAAGTGTTTTTTCAACACTAACACAAGTGCGAAAAGTGGTTTTTCCACACTAATACAAGTGCAAAAGTGGTTTCCTGCACCAACACAAGTGCGAAAAGTGGTTTTTCAACACTAACACAAGTGCGAAAAGTGGTTTTTCAACACTATCACAAATGCAAAAAGTAGTTTTTCCACACTAATACAAGTGCAAAAGTGGTTTCCTGGACCAACACAAGTGCGAAAAGTGGTTTTTCAACACTAACACAAGTGCGAAAAGTGGTTTTTCAACACTAACACAAGTGCGAAAAGTGGTTTTTCAACACTAGCACAACTGCAAAAAGTGTTTTTTCCACACTAATACAAGTGCAAAAGTGGTTTCCTGCACCAACACAAGTGCGAAAAGTGGTTTTTCAACACTAACACAAGTGCGAAAAGTGGTTTTTCCACACTAATACAAGTGCAAAAGTGGTTTCCTGCACCAATACAAGTGCGAAAACTGGTTTTTCAACACTAACGCAAGTGCGAAAAGTGGTTTTTCAACACTAACACAAGTGCGAAAAGTGTTTTTTCCAAACGAATACAAGTGCAAAAGTGGTTTCCCGCACCAACACAAGTGCGAAAAGTGGTTTTTCAACACAAAGTGCGAAAAGTGGTTTTTCAACACTATCACAAGTGCGAAAAGTGGTTTTTCAACACTAACACAAGTGCGAAAAGTGTTTTTTCCAAACTAATACAAGTGCAAAAGTGGTTTCCTGCACCAACACAAGTGCGAAAAGTGGTTTTTCAACACAAAGTGTGAAAAGTGGTTTTTCAACACTATCACAAGTGCGAAAAGTGGTTTTTCAACACTAACACAAGTGCGAAAAGTGGTTTTTCAACACTAACACAAGTGCGAAAAGTGTTTTTTCCACACTAATACAAGTGCAAAAGTGGTTTCCTGCACCAACACAAGTGCGAAAAGTGGTTTTTCAACACTAACACAAGTGCGAAAAGTGGTTTTTCAACACTATCACAAGTGCAAAAAGTGTTTTTTCAACACTAACACAAGTGCGAAAAGTGTTTTTTCCACACTAATACAAGTGCAAAAGTGGTTTCCTGCACCAACACAAGTGCGAAAAGTGGTTTTTCAACACTAACACAAGTGCGAAAAGTGGTTTTTCAACACTAACACAAGTGCGAAAAGTGGTTTTTCCACACTAATACAAGTGCAAAAGTGGTTTCCTGCACCAACACAAATGCGAAAAGTGGTTTTTCAACACTATCACAAGTGCAAAAAGTGTTTTTTCAACACTAACACAAGTGCGAAAAGTGGTTTTTCCACACTAATACAAGTGCAAAAGTGGTTTCCTGCACCAACACAAGTGCGAAAAGTGGTTTTTCAACACTAACACAAGTGCGAAAAGTGGTTTTTCAACACTATCACAAATGCAAAAAGTAGTTTTTCCACACTAATACAAGTGCAAAAGTGGTTTCCTGGACCAACACAAGTGCGAAAAGTGGTTTTTCAACACTAACACAAGTGCGAAAAGTGGTTTTTCAACACTAACACAAGTGCGAAAAGTGGTTTTTCAACACTAGCACAACTGCAAAAAGTGTTTTTTCCACACTAATACAAGTGCAAAAGTGGTTTCCTGGACCAACACAAGTGCGAAAAGTGGTTTTTCAACACTAACACAAGTGCGAAAAGTGGTTTTTCCACACTAATACAAGTGCAAAAGTGGTTTCCTGCACCAATACAAGTGCGAAAAGTGGTTTTTCAACACTAACACAAGTGCGAAAAGTGGTTTTTCAACACTAACACAAGTGCGAAAAGTGTTTTTTCCAAACTAATACAAGTGCAAAAGTGGTTTCCCGCACCAACACAAGTGCGAAAAGTGGTTTTTCAACACAAAGTGCGAAAAGTGGTTTTTCAACACTATCACAAGTGCGAAAAGTGGTTTTTCAACACTAACACAAGTGCGAAAAGTGTTTTTTCCAAACTAATACAAGTGCAAAAGTGGTTTCCTGCACCAACACAAGTGCGAAAAGTGGTTTTTCAACACAAAGTGTGAAAAGTGGTTTTTCAACACTATCACAAGTGCGAAAAGTGGTTTTTCAACACTAACACAAGTGCGAAAAGTGGTTTTTCAACACTAACACAAGTGCGAAAAGTGTTTTTTCCACACTAATACAAGTGCAAAAGTGGTTTCCTGCACCAACACAAGTGCGAAAAGTGGTTTTTCAACACTAACACAAGTGCGAAATGTGGTTTTTCAACAGTATCACAAGTGCAAAAAGTGTTTTTTCCACACTAATACAAGTGCAAAAGTGGTTTCCTGCACCAACACAACTGCGAAAAGTGGTTTTTCAACACTAACACAAGTGCGAAAAGTGGTTTTTCAACACTAACACAAGTGCGAAAAGTGGTTTTTCCACACAAATACAAGTGCAAAAGTGGTTTCCTGCACCAACACAAGTGCGAAAAGTGGTTTTTCAACACTAACACAAGTGCGAAAAGTGGTTTTTCAACACTAACACAAGTGCGAAAAGTGTTTTTTCCACACTAATACAAGTGCAAAAGTGGTTTCCTGCACCAACACAAGTGCAAAAAGTGGTTTTTCAACACTAACACAAGTGCGAAAAGTGGTTTTTCAACACTATCACAAGTGCAAAAAGTGTTTTTTCAACACTAACACAAGTGCGAAAAGTGTTTTTCCACACTAATATAAGTGCGAAAAGTGGTTTCCTGCACTAATACAAGTGCAAAGGTGGTTTCCTGCACCAACACAAGTGTGAAAAGTGTTTTTTCAACACTAACACAAGTGCGAAAAGTGGTTTTTCAACACTATCACAAGTGCAAAAAGTATTTTTTCCACACTAATACAAGTGCAAAAGTGGTTTCCTGCACCAACACAAGTGCGAAAAGTGGTTTTTCAACACTATCACAAGTGCAAAAAGTGTTTTTTCCACACTAATACAAGTGCAAAAGTGGTTTACTGCACCAACACAAGTGCGAAAAGTGGTTTTTCAACACTAACACAAGTGCGAAAAGTGGTTTTTCAACACTAACACAAGTGCGAAAAGTGGTTTTTCCACACTAATACAAGTGCAAAAGTGGTTTCCTGCACCAACACAAGTGCGAAAAGTGGTTTTTCAACACTAACACAAGTGCGAAAAGTGGTTTTTCAACACTAACACAAGTGCGAAAAGTGGTTTTTCAACACTAACACAAGTGCGAAAAGTGTTTTTTCCACACTAATACAAGTGCAAAAGTGGTTTCCTGCACCAACACAAGTGCGAAAAGTGGTTTTTCAACACTAACACAAGTGCGAAAAGTGGTTTTTCAACACTATCACAAGTGCAAAAAGTGTTTTTTCAACACTAACACAAGTGCGAAAAGTGTTTTTTCCACACTAATACAAGTGCAAAAGTGGTTTCCTGCACCAACACAAGTGCGAAAAGTGGTTTTTCAACACTAACACAAGTGCGAAAAGTGGTTTTTCAACACTAACACAAGTGCGAAAAGTGGTTTTTCCACACTAATACAAGTGCAAAAGTGGTTTCCTGCACCAACACAAGTGCGAAAAGTGGTTTTTCAACACTAACACAAGTGCGAAAAGTGGTTTTTCAACACTAACACAAGTGCGAAAAGTGGTTTTTCCACACTAATACAAGTGCAAAAGTGGTTTCCTGCACCAACACAAGTGCGAAAAGTGGTTTTTCAACACTAACACAAGTGCGAAAAGTGGTTTTTCAACACTAACACAAGTGCGAAAAGTGGTTTTTCAACACGAACACAAGTGCGAAAAGTGTTTTTTCCACACTAATACAAGTGCAAAAGTGGTTTCCTGCACCAACACAAGTGCGAAAAGTGGTTTTTCAACACTAACACAAGTGCGAAAAGTGGTTTTTCAACACTATCACAAGTGCAAAAAGTGTTTTTTCAACACCAACACAAGTGCGAAAAGTGTTTTTTCCACACTAATACAAGTGCAAAAGTGGTTTCCTGCACCAACACAAGTGCGAAAAGTGGTTTTTCAACACTAACACAAGTGCGAAAAGTGGTTTTTCAACACTAACACAAGTGCGAAAAGTGGTTTTTCCACACTAATACAAGTGCAAAAGTGGTTTCCTGCACCAACACAAATGCGAAAAGTGGTTTTTCAACACTATCACAAGTGCAAAAAGTGTTTTTTCAACACTAACACAAGTGCGAAAAGTGGTTTTTCCACACTAATACAAGTGCAAAAGTGGTTTCCTGCACCAACACAAGTGCGAAAAGTGGTTTTTCAACACTAACACAAGTGCGAAAAGTGGTTTTTCAACACTATCACAAATGCAAAAAGTAGTTTTTCCACACTAATACAAGTGCAAAAGTGGTTTCCTGGACCAACACAAGTGCGAAAAGTGGTTTTTCAACACTAACACAAGTGCGAAAAGTGGTTTTTCAACACTAACACAAGTGCGAAAAGTGGTTTTTCAACACTAGCACAACTGCAAAAAGTGTTTTTTCCACACTAATACAAGTGCAAAAGTGGTTTCCTGCACCAACACAAGTGCGAAAAGTGGTTTTTCAACACTAACACAAGTGCGAAAAGTGGTTTTTCCACACTAATACAAGTGCAAAAGTGGTTTCCTGCACCAATACAAGTGCGAAAACTGGTTTTTCAACACTAACGCAAGTGCGAAAAGTGGTTTTTCAACACTAACACAAGTGCGAAAAGTGTTTTTTCCAAACGAATACAAGTGCAAAAGTGGTTTCCCGCACCAACACAAGTGCGAAAAGTGGTTTTTCAACACAAAGTGCGAAAAGTGGTTTTTCAACACTATCACAAGTGCGAAAAGTGGTTTTTCAACACTAACACAAGTGCGAAAAGTGTTTTTTCCAAACTAATACAAGTGCAAAAGTGGTTTCCTGCACCAACACAAGTGCGAAAAGTGGTTTTTCAACACAAAGTGTGAAAAGTGGTTTTTCAACACTATCACAAGTGCGAAAAGTGGTTTTTCAACACTAACACAAGTGCGAAAAGTGGTTTTTCAACACTAACACAAGTGCGAAAAGTGTTTTTTCCACACTAATACAAGTGCAAAAGTGGTTTCCTGCACCAACACAAGTGCGAAAAGTGGTTTTTCAACACTAACACAAGTGCGAAATGTGGTTTTTCAACACTATCACAAGTGCAAAAAGTGTTTTTTCCACACTAATACAAGTGCAAAAGTGGTTTCCTGCACCAACACAACTGCGAAAAGTGGTTTTTCAACACTAACACAAGTGCGAAAAGTGGTTTTTCAACACTAACACAAGTGCGAAAAGTGGTTTTTCCACACAAATACAAGTGCAAAAGTGGTTTCCTGCACCAACACAAGTGCGAAAAGTGGTTTTTCAACACTAACACAAGTGCGAAAAGTGGTTTTTCAACACTAACACAAGTGCGAAAAGTGTTTTTTCCACACTAATACAAGTGCAAAAGTGGTTTCCTGCACCAACACAAGTGCGAAAAGTGGTTTTTCAACACTAACACAAGTGCGAAAAGTGGTTTTTCAACACTATCACAAGTGCAAAAAGTGTTTTTTCAACACTAACACAAGTGCGAAAAGTGTTTTTCCACACTAATATAAGTGCGAAAAGTGGTTTCCTGCACTAATACAAGTGCAAAGGTGGTTTCCTGCACCAACACAAGTGTGAAAAGTGTTTTTTCAACACTAACACAAGTGCGAAAAGTGGTTTTTCAACACTATCACAAGTGCAAAAAGTATTTTTTCCACACTAATACAAGTGCAAAAGTGGTTTCCTGCACCAACACAAGTGCGAAAAGTGGTTTTTCAACACTATCACAAGTGCAAAAAGTGTTTTTTCCACACTAATACAAGTGCAAAAGTGGTTTCCTGCACGAACACAAGTGCGAAAAGTGGTTTTTCAACACTAACACAAGTGCGAAAAGTGGTTTTTCAACACTAACACAAGTGCGAAAAGTGGTTTTTCCACACTAATACAAGTGCAAAAGTGGTTTCCTGCACCAACACAAGTGCGAAAAGTGGTTTTTCAACACTAACACAAGTGCGAAAAGTGGTTTTTCAACACTAACACAAGTGCGAAAAGTGGTTTTTCAACACTAACACAAGTGCGAAAAGTGTTTTTTCCACACTAATACAAGTGCAAAAGTGGTTTCCTGCACCAACACAAGTGCGAAAAGTGGTTTTTCAACACTAACACAAGTGCGAAAAGTGGTTTTTCAACACTATCACAAGTGCAAAAAGTGTTTTTTCAACACTAACACAAGTGCGAAAAGTGTTTTTTCCACACTAATACAAGTGCAAAAGTGGTTTCCTGCACCAACACAAGTGCGAAAAGTGGTTTTTCAACACTAACACAAGTGCGAAAAGTGGTTTTTCAACACTAACACAAGTGCGAAAAGTGGTTTTTCCACACTAATACAAGTGCAAAAGTGGTTTCCTGCACCAACACAAATGCGAAAAGTGGTTTTTCAACACTATCACAAGTGCAAAAAGTGTTTTTTCAACACTAACACAAGTGCGAAAAGTAGTTTTTCCACACTAATACAAGTGCAAAAGTGGTTTCCTGCACCAACACAAGTGCGAAAAGTGGTTTTTCAACACTAACACAAGTGCGAAAAGTGGTTTTTCAACACTATGACAAATGCAAAAAGTAGTTTTTCCACACTAATACAAGTGCAAAAGTGGTTTCCTGGACCAACACAAGTGCGAAAAGTGGTTTTTCAACACTAACACAAGTGCGAAAAGTGGTTTTTCAACACTAACACAAGTGCGAAAAGTGGTTTTTCAACACTAGCACAACTGCAAAAAGTGTTTTTTCCACACTAATACAAGTGCAAAAGTGGTTTCCTGCACCAACACAAGTGCGAAAAGTGGTTTTTCAACACTAACACAAGTGCGAAAAGTGGTTTTTCCACACTAATACAAGTGCAAAAGTGGTTTCCTGCACCAATACAAGTGCGAAAAGTGGTTTTTCAACACTAACACAAGTGCGAAAAGTGGTTTTTCAACACTAACACAAGTGCGAAAAGTGTTTTTTCCAAACTAATACAAGTGCAAAAGTGGTTTCCCGCACCAACACAAGTGCGAAAAGTGGTTTTTCAACACAAAGTGCGAAAAGTGGTTTTTCAACACTATCACAAGTGCGAAAAGTGGTTTTTCAACACTAACACAAGTGCGAAAAGTGTTTTTTCCAAACTAATACAAGTGCAAAAGTGGTTTCCTGCACCAACACAAGTGCGAAAAGTGGTTTTTCAACACAAAGTGTGAAAAGTGGTTTTTCAACACTATCACAAGTGCGAAAAGTGGTTTTTCAACACTAACACAAGTGCGAAAAGTGGTTTTTCAACACCAACACAAGTGCGAAAAGTGTTTTTTCCACACTAATACAAGTGCAAAAGTGGTTTCCTGCACCAACACAAGTGCGAAAAGTGGTTTTTCAACACTAACACAAGTGCGAAATGTGGTTTTTCAACACTATCACAAGTGCAAAAAGTGTTTTTTCCACACTAATACAAGTGCAAAAGTGGTTTCCTGCACCAACACAACTGCGAAAAGTGGTTTTTCAACACTAACACAAGTGCGAAAAGTGGTTTTTCAACACTAACACAAGTGCGAAAAGTGGTTTTTCCACACAAATACAAGTGCAAAAGTGGTTTCCTGCACCAACACAAGTGCGAAAAGTGGTTTTTCAACACTAACACAAGTGCGAAAAGTGGTTTTTCAACACTAACACAAGTGCGAAAAGTGTTTTTTCCACACTAATACAAGTGCAAAAGTGGTTTCCTGCACCAACACAAGTGCGAAAAGTGGTTTTTCAACACTAACACAAGTGCGAAAAGTGGTTTTTCAACACTATCACAAGTGCAAAAAGTGTTTTTTCAACACTAACACAAGTGCGAAAAGTGTTTTTTCCACACTAATACAAGTGCAAAAGTGGTTTCCTGCACCAACACAAGTGCGAAAAGTGGTTTTTCAACACTAACACAAGTGCGAAAAGTGGTTTTTCAATACTAACACAAGTGCGAAAAGAGGTTTTTCCACACTAATACAAGTGCAAAAGTGGTTTCCTGCACCAACACAAATGCGAAAAGTGGTTTTTCAACACTAACACAAGTGCAAAAAGTGGTTTTTCAACACTAACACAAGTGCAAAAAGTGGTTTTTCAACACTAACACAAGTGTGAAAAGTGGTTTTTCAACACTATCACAAGTGCAAAAAGTGGTTTTTCAACACTAACACAAGTGCGAAAAGTGGTTTTTCAACATTAACACAAGTGAGAAAAGTGGTTTTTCAACACTAACACAAGTGCAAAAAGTGGTTTCCTGCACCAACACAAATGCGAAAAGTGGTTTTTCAACACTAACACAAGTGCAAAAAGTGGTTTTTCAACACTAACACAAGTGCAAAAAGTGGTTTCTCAACACTAACACAAGTGCGAAAAGTGGTTTTTCAACACTATCACAAGTGCAAAAAGTGGTTTTTCAACACTAACACAAGTGCGAAAAGTGGTTTTTCAACACTAACACATGTGCGAAAAGTGTTTTTTTCACACTAATACAAGTGCAAAAGGGGTTTCCTGCACCAACACAAGTGCGAAAAGTGGTTTTTCAACACTAACACAAGTGCAAAAAGTGGTTTTTCAACACTATCACAAGTGCAAAAAGTGTTTTTTCCACACTAATACAAGTGCAAAAGTGGTTTCCTGCACCAACACAACTGCGAAAAGTGGTTTTTCAACACTAACACAAGTGCGAAAAGTGGTTTTTCAACACTAACACAAGTGCGAAAAGTGGTTTTTCCACACAAATACAAGTGCAAAAGTGGTTTCCTGCACCAACACAAGTGCGAAAAGTGGTTTTTCAACACTAACACAAGTGCGAAAAGTGGTTTTTCAACACTAACACAAGTGCGAAAAGTGTTTTTTCCACACTAATACAAGTGCAAAAGTGGTTTCCTGCACCAACACAAGTGCGAAAAGTGGTTTTTCAACACTAACACAAGTGCGAAAAGTGTTTTTTCAACACTATCACAACTGCAAAAAGTGTTTTTTCAACACTAACACAAGTGCGAAAAGTGTTTTTTCCACACTAATACAAGTGCAAAAGTGGTTTCCTGCACCAACACAAGTGCGAAAAGTGGTTTTTCAACACTAACACAAGTGCGAAAAGTGGTTTTTCAACACTAACACAAGTGCGAAAAGTGGTTTTTCCACACTAATACAAGTGCAAAAGTGTTTTTTCCAAACTAATACAAGTGCAAAAGTGGTTTCCTGCACCAACACAAGTGCGAAAAGTGGTTTTTCAACACAAAGTGTGAAAAGTGGTTTTTCAACACTATCACAAGTGCGAAAAGTGGTTTTTCAACACTAACACAAGTGCGAAAAGTGGTTTTTCAACACTAACACAAGTGCGAAAAGTGTTTTTTCCACACTAATACAAGTGCAAAAGTGGTTTCCTGCACCAACACAAGTGCGAAAAGTGTTTTTTCAACACTAACACAAGTGCGAAATGTGGTTTTTCAACACTATCACAAGTGCAAAAAGTGTTTTTTCCACACTAATACAAGTGCAAAAGTGGTTTCCTGCACCAACACAACTGCGAAAAGTGGTTTTTCAACACTAACACAAGTGCGAAAAGTGGTTTTTCAACACTAACACAAGTGCGAAAAGTGGTTTTTCCACACAAATACAAGTGCAAAAGTGGTTTCCTGCACCAACACAAGTGCGAAAAGTGGTTTTTCAACACTAACACAAATGCGAAAAGTGGTTTTTCAACACTAACACAAGTGCGAAAAGTGTTTTTTCCACACTAATACAAGTGCAAAAGTGGTTTCCTGCACCAACACAAGTGCGAAAAGTGGTTTTTCAACACTAACACAAGTGCGAAAAGTGGTTTTTCAACACTATCACAAGTGCAAAAAGTGTTTTTTCAACACTAACACAAGTGCGAAAAGTGTTTTTTCCACACTAATATAAGTGCAAAAAGTGGTTTCCTGCACTAATACAAGTGCAAAGTGGTTTCCTGCACCAACACAAGTGTGAAAAGTGGTTTTTCAACACTAACACAAGTGTGAAAAGTGGTTTTTCAACACTAACACAAGTGCGAAAAGTGGTTTTTCAACACTATCACAAGTGCAAAAAGTATTTTTTCCACACTAATACAAGTGCAAAAGTGGTTTCCTGCACCAACACAAGTGCGAAAAGTGGTTTTTCAACACTATCACAAGTGCAAAAAGTGTTTTTTCCACACTAATACAAGTGCAAAAGTGGTTTCCTGCACCAACACAAGTGCGAAAAGTGGTTTTTCAACACTAACACAAGTGCGAAAAGTGGTTTTTCAACACTAACACAAGTGCGAAAAGTGGTTTTCCACACTAATACAAGTGCAAAAGTGGTTTCCTGCACCAACACAAGTGCGAAAAGTGGTTTTTCAACACTAACACAAGTGCGAAAAGTGGTTTTTCAACACTAACACAAGTGCGAAAAGTGGTTTTTCAACACTAACACAAGTGCGAAAAGTGTTTTTTCCACACTAATACAAGTGCAAAAGTGGTTTCCTGCACCAACACAAGTGCGAAAAGTGGTTTTTCAACACTAACACAAGTGCGAAAAGTGGTTTTTCAACACTATCACAAGTGCAAAAAGTGTTTTTTCAACACTAACACAAGTGCGAAAAGTATTTTTTCCACACTAATACAAGTGCAAAAGTGGTTTCCTGCACCAACACAAGTGCGAAAAGTGGTTTTTCAACACTAACACAAGTGCAAAAAGTGGTTTTTCAACACTAACACAAGTGCGAAAAGTGGTTTTTCCACACTAATACAAGTGCAAAAGTGGTTTCCTGCACCAACACAAATGCGAAAAGTGGTTTTTCAACACTATCACAAGTGCAAAAAGTGTTTTTTCAACACTAACACAAGTGCGAAAAGTGGTTTTTCCACACTAATACAAGTGCAAAAGTGGTTTCCTGCACCAACACAAGTGCGAAAAGTGGTTTTTCAACACTAACACAAGTGCGAAAAGTGGTTTTTCAACACTATCACAAATGCAAAAAGTAGTTTTTCCACACTAATACAAGTGCAAAAGTGGTTTCCTGGACCAACACAAGTGCGAAAAGTGGTTTTTCAACACTAACACAAGTGCGAAAAGTGGTTTTTCAACACTAACACAAGTGCGAAAAGTGGTTTTTCAACACTAGCACAACTGCAAAAAGTGTTTTTTCCACACTAATACAAGTGCAAAAGTGGTTTCCTGCACCAACACAAGTGCGAAAAGTGGTTTTTCAACACTAACACAAGTGCGAAAAGTGGTTTTTCCACACTAATACAAGTGCAAAAGTGGTTTCCTGCACCAATACAAGTGCGAAAAGTGGTTTTTCAACACTAACACAAGTGCGAAAAGTGGTTTTTCAACACTAACACAAGTGCGAAAAGTGTTTTTTCCAAACTAATACAAGTGCAAAAGTGGTTTCCCGCACCAACACAAGTGCGAAAAGTGGTTTTTCAACACAAAGTGCGAAAAGTGGTTTTTCAACACTATCACAAGTGCGAAAAGTGGTTTTTCAACACTAACACAAGTGCGAAAAGTGTTTTTTCCAAACTAATACAAGTGCAAAAGTGGTTTCCTGCACCAACACAAGTGCGAAAAGTGGTTTTTCAACACAAAGTGTGAAAAGTGGTTTTTCAACACTATCACAAGTGCGAAAAGTGGTTTTTCAACACTAACACAAGTGCGAAAAGTGGTTTTTCAACACTAACACAAGTGCGAAAAGTGTTTTTTCCACACTAATACAAGTGCAAAAGTGGTTTCCTGCACCAACACAAGTGCGAAAAGTGGTTTTTCAACACTAACACAAGTGCGAAATGTGGTTTTTCAACACTATCACAAGTGCAAAAAGTGTTTTTTCCACACTAATACAAGTGCAAAAGTGGTTTCCTGCACCAACACAACTGCGAAAAGTGGTTTTTCAACACTAACACAAGTGCGAAAAGTGGTTTTTCAACACTAACACAAGTGCGAAAAGTGGTTTTTCCACACAAATACAAGTGCAAAAGTGGTTTCCTGCACCAACACAAGTGCGAAAAGTGGTTTTTCAACACTAACACAAGTGCGAAAAGTGGTTTTTCAACACTAACACAAGTGCGAAAAGTGTTTTTTCCACACTAATACAAGTGCAAAAGTGGTTTCCTGCACCAACACAAGTGCGAAAAGTGGTTTTTCAACACTAACACAAGTGCGAAAAGTGGTTTTTCAACACTATCACAAGTGCAAAAAGTGTTTTTTCAACACTAACACAAGTGCGAAAAGTGTTTTTTCCACACTAATACAAGTGCAAAAGTGGTTTCCTGCACCAACACAAGTGCGAAAAGTGGTTTTTCAACACTAACACAAGTGCGAAAAGTGGTTTTTCAATACTAACACAAGTGCGAAAAGTGGTTTTTCCACACTAATACAAGTGCAAAAGTGGTTTCCTGCACCAACACAAATGCGAAAAGTGGTTTTTCAACACTAACACAAGTGCAAAAAGTGGTTTTTCAACACTAACACAAGTGCAAAAAGTGGTTTTTCAACACTAACACAAGTGTGAAAAGTGGTTTTTCAACACTATCACAAGTGCAAAAAGTGGTTTTTCAACACTAACACAAGTGCGAAAAGTGGTTTTTCAACATTAACACAAGTGAGAAAAGTGGTTTTTCAACACTAACGCAAGTGCAAAAAGTGGTTTCCTGCACCAACACAAATGCGAAAAGTGGTTTTTCAACACTAACACAAGTGCAAAAAGTGGTTTTTCAACACTAACACAAGTGCAAAAAGTGGTTTCTCAACACTAACACAAGTGCGAAAAGTGGTTTTTCAACACTATCACAAGTGCAAAAAGTGGTTTTTCAACACTAACACAAGTGCGAAAAGTGGTTTTTCAACACTAACACATGTGCGAAAAGTGTTTTTTTCACACTAATACAAGTGCAAAAGGGGTTTCCTGCACCAACACAAGTGCGAAAAGTGGTTTTTCAACACTAACACAAGTGCAAAAAGTGGTTTTTCAACACTATCACAAGTGCAAAAAGTGTTTTTTCCACACTAATACAAGTGCAAAAGTGGTTTCCTGCACCAACACAACTGCGAAAAGTGGTTTTCAACACTAACACAAGTGCGAAAAGTGGTTTTTCAACACTAACACAAGTGCGAAAAGTGGTTTTTCCACACAAATACAAGTGCAAAAGTGGTTTCCTGCACCAACACAAGTGCGAAAAGTGGTTTTTCAACACTAACACAAGTGCGAAAAGTGGTTTTTCAACACTAACACAAGTGCGAAAAGTGTTTTTTCCACACTAATACAAGTGCAAAAGTGGTTTCCTGCACCAACACAAGTGCGAAAAGTGGTTTTTCAACACTAACACAAGTGCGAAAAGTGTTTTTTCAACACTATCACAACTGCAAAAAGTGTTTTTTCAACACTAACACAAGTGCGAAAAGTGTTTTTTCCACACTAATACAAGTGCAAAAGTGGTTTCCTGCACCAACACAAGTGCGAAAAGTGGTTTTTCAACACTAACACAAGTGCGAAAAGTGGTTTTTCAACACTAACACAAGTGCGAAAAGTGGTTTTTCCACACTAATACAAGTGCAAAAGTGTTTTTTCCAAACTAATACAAGTGCAAAAGTGGTTTCCTGCACCAACACAAGTGCGAAAAGTGGTTTTTCAACACAAAGTGTGAAAAGTGGTTTTTCAACACTATCACAAGTGCGAAAAGTGGTTTTTCAACACTAACACAAGTGCGAAAAGTGGTTTTTCAACACTAACACAAGTGCGAAAAGTGTTTTTTCCACACTAATACAAGTGCAAAAGTGGTTTCCTGCACCAACACAAGTGCGAAAAGTGTTTTTTCAACACTAACACAAGTGCGAAATGTGGTTTTTCAACACTATCACAAGTGCAAAAAGTGTTTTTTCCACACTAATACAAGTGCAAAAGTGGTTTCCTGCACCAACACAACTGCGAAAAGTGGTTTTTCAACACTAACACAAGTGCGAAAAGTGGTTTTTCAACACTAACACAAGTGCGAAAAGTGGTTTTTCCACACAAATACAAGTGCAAAAGTGGTTTCCTGCACCAACACAAGTGCGAAAAGTGGTTTTTCAACACTAACACAAATGCGAAAAGTGGTTTTTCAACACTAACACAAGTGCGAAAAGTGTTTTTTCCACACTAATACAAGTGCAAAAGTGGTTTCCTGCACCAACACAAGTGCGAAAAGTGGTTTTTCAACACTAACACAAGTGCGAAAAGTGGTTTTTCAACACTATCACAAGTGCAAAAAGTGTTTTTTCAACACTAACACAAGTGCGAAAAGTGTTTTTTCCACACTAATATAAGTGCAAAAAGTGGTTTCCTGCACTAATACAAGTGCAAAGTGGTTTCCTGCACCAACACAAGTGTGAAAAGTGGTTTTTCAACACTAACACAAGTGTGAAAAGTGGTTTTTCAACACTAACACAAGTGCGAAAAGTGGTTTTTCAACACTATCACAAGTGCAAAAAGTATTTTTTCCACACTAATACAAGTGCAAAAGTGGTTTCCTGCACCAACACAAGTGCGAAAAGTGGTTTTTCAACACTATCACAAGTGCAAAAAGTGTTTTTTCCACACTAATACAAGTGCAAAAGTGGTTTCCTGCACCAACACAAGTGCGAAAAGTGGTTTTTCAACACTAACACAAGTGCGAAAAGTGGTTTTTCAACACTAACACAAGTGCGAAAAGTGGTTTTCCACACTAATACAAGTGCAAAAGTGGTTTCCTGCACCAACACAAGTGCGAAAAGTGGTTTTTCAACACTAACACAAGTGCGAAAAGTGGTTTTTCAACACTAACACAAGTGCGAAAAGTGGTTTTTCAACACTAACACAAGTGCGAAAAGTGTTTTTTCCACACTAATACAAGTGCAAAAGTGGTTTCCTGCACCAACACAAGTGCGAAAAGTGGTTTTTCAACACTAACACAAGTGCGAAAAGTGGTTTTTCAACACTATCACAAGTGCAAAAAGTGTTTTTTCAACACTAACACAAGTGCGAAAAGTATTTTTTCCACACTAATACAAGTGCAAAAGTGGTTTCCTGCACCAACACAAGTGCGAAAAGTGGTTTTTCAACACTAACACAAGTGCAAAAAGTGGTTTTTCAACACTAACACAAGTGCGAAAAGTGGTTTTTCCACACTAATACAAGTGCAAAAGTGGTTTCCTGCACCAACACAAATGCGAAAAGTGGTTTTTCAACACTATCACAAGTGCAAAAAGTGTTTTTTCAACACTAACACAAGTGCGAAAAGTGGTTTTTCCACACTAATACAAGTGCAAAAGTGGTTTCCTGCACCAACACAAGTGCGAAAAGTGGTTTTTCAACACTAACACAAGTGCGAAAAGTGGTTTTTCAACACTATCACAAATGCAAAAAGTAGTTTTTCCACACTAATACAAGTGCAAAAGTGGTTTCCTGGACCAACACAAGTGCGAAAAGTGGTTTTTCAACACTAACACAAGTGCGAAAAGTGGTTTTTCAACACTAAC
The DNA here is from genome assembly GCF_964187855.1 of Myxine glutinosa. Classification (NCBI taxonomy): domain Eukaryota; kingdom Metazoa; phylum Chordata; class Myxini; order Myxiniformes; family Myxinidae; genus Myxine; species Myxine glutinosa. Next base: position 38,941 of record NW_027619131.1, read on the forward strand.
ACAAGTGCGAAAAGTGGTTTTTCAACACTAGCACAACTGCAAAAAGTGTTTTTTCCACACTAATACAAGTGCAAAAGTGGTTTCCTGCACCAACACAAGTGCGAAAAGTGGTTTTTCAACACTAACACAAGTGCGAAAAGTGGTTTTTCCACACTAATACAAGTGCAAAAGTGGTTTCCTGCACCAATACAAGTGCGAAAAGTGGTTTTTCAACACTAACACAAGTGCGAAAAGTGGTTTTTCAACACTAACACAAGTGCGAAAAGTGTTTTTTCCAAACTAATACAAGTGCAAAAGTGGTTTCCCGCACCAACACAAGTGCGAAAAGTGGTTTTTCAACACAAAGTGCGAAAAGTGGTTTTTCAACACTATCACAAGTGCGAAAAGTGGTTTTTCAACACTAACACAAGTGCGAAAAGTGTTTTTTCCAAACTAATACAAGTGCAAAAGTGGTTTCCTGCACCAACACAAGTGCGAAAAGTGGTTTTTCAACACAAAGTGTGAAAAGTGGTTTTTCAACACTATCACAAGTGCGAAAAGTGGTTTTTCAACACTAACACAAGTGTGAAAAGTGGTTTTTCAACACTAACACAAGTGCGAAAAGTGTTTTTTCCACACTAATACAAGTGCAAAAGTGGTTTCCTGCACCAACACAAGTGCGAAAAGTGGTTTTTCAACACTAACACAAGTGCGAAATGTGGTTTTTCAACACTGTCACAAGTGCAAAAAGTGTTTTTTCCACACTAATACAAGTGCAAAAGTGGTTTCCTGCACCAACACAACTGCGAAAAGTGGTTTTTCAACACTAACACAAGTGCGAAAAGTGGTTTTTCAACACTAACTCAAGTGCGAAAAGTGGTTTTTCCACACAAATACAAGTGCAAAAGTGGTTTCCTGCACCAACACAAGTGCGAAAAGTGGTTTTTCAACACTAACACAAGTGCGAAAAGTGGTTTTTCAACACTAACACAAGTGCGAAAAGTGTTTTTTCCACACTAATACAAGTGCAAAAGTGGTTTCCTGCACCAACACAAGTGCGAAAAGTGGTTTTTCAACACTAACACAAGTGCGAAAAGTGGTTTTTCAACACTATCACAAGTGCAAAAAGTGTTTTTCAACACTAACACAAGTGCGAAAAGTGTTTTTTCCACACTAATACAAGTGCAAAAGTGGTTTCCTGCACCAACACAAGTGCGAAAAGTGGTTTTTCAACACTAACACAAGTGCGAAAAGTGGTTTTTCAACACTAACACAAGTGCGAAAAGTGGTTTTTCCACACTAATACAAGTGCAAAAGTGGTTTCCTGCACCAACACAAGTGCGAAAAGTGGTTTTTAAACAATAACACAAGTGCGAAAAGTGGTTTTTCAACACTAACACAAGTGCGAAAAGTGGTTTTTCAACACTAACACAAGTGCGAAAAGTGTTTTTTCCACACTAATACAAGTGCAAAAGTGGTTTCCTGCACCAACACAAGTGCGAAAAGTGGTTTTTCAACACTAACACAAGTGCGAAAAGTGGTTTTTCAACACTATCACAAGTGCAAAAAGTGTTTTTTCAACACTAACACAAGTGCGAAAAGTATTTTTTCCACACTAATACAAGTGCAAAAGTGGTTTCCTGCACCAACACAAGTGCGAAAAGTGGTTTTTCAACACTAACACAAGTGCAAAAAGTGGTTTTTCAACACTAACACAAGTGCGAAAAGTGGTTTTTCCACACTAATACAAGTGCAAAAGTGGTTTCCTGCACCAACACAAATGCGAAAAGTGGTTTTTCAACACTATCACAAGTGCAAAAAGTGTTTTTTCAACACTAACACAAGTGCGAAAAGTGGTTTTTCCACACTAATACAAGTGCAAAAGTGGTTTCCTGCACCAACACAAGTGCGAAAAGTGGTTTTTCAACACTAACACAAGTGCGAAAAGTGGTTTTTCAACACTATCACAAATGCAAAAAGTAGTTTTTCCACACTAATACAAGTGCAAAAGTGGTTTCCTGGACCAACACAAGTGCGAAAAGTGGTTTTTCAACACTAACACAAGTGCGAAAAGTGGTTTTTCAACACTAACACAAGTGCGAAAAGTGGTTTTTCAACACTAGCACAACTGCAAAAAGTGTTTTTTCCACACTAATACAAGTGCAAAAGTGGTTTCCTGCACCAACACAAGTGCGAAAAGTGGTTTTTCAACACTAACACAAGTGCGAAAAGTGGTTTTTCCACACTAATACAAGTGCAAAAGTGGTTTCCTGCACCAATACAAGTGCAAAAAGTGGTTTTTCAACACTAACACAAGTGCGAAAAGTGGTTTTTCAACACTAACACAAGTGCGAAAAGTGTTTTTTCCAAACTAATACAAGTGCAAAAGTGGTTTCCCGCACCAACACAAGTGCGAAAAGTGGTTTTTCAACACAAAGTGCGAAAAGTGGTTTTTCAACACTATCACAAGTGCGAAAAGTGGTTTTTCAACACTAACACAAGTGCGAAAAGTGTTTTTTCCAAACTAATACAAGTGCAAAAGTGGTTTCCTGCACCAACACAAGTGCGAAAAGTGGTTTTTCAACACAAAGTGTGAAAAGTGGTTTTTCAACACTATCACAAGTGCGAAAAGTGGTTTTTCAACACTAACACAAGTGCGAAAAGTGGTTTTTCAACACTAACACAAGTGCGAAAAGTGTTTTTTCCACACTAATACAAGTGCAAAAGTGGTTTCCTGCACCAACACAAGTGCGAAAAGTGGTTTTTCAACACTAACACAAGTGCGAAATGTGGTTTTTCAACACTGTCACAAGTGCAAAAAGTGTTTTTTCCACACTAATACAAGTGCAAAAGTGGTTTCCTGCACCAACACAACTGCGAAAAGTGGTTTTTCAACACTAACACAAGTGCGAAAAGTGGTTTTTCAACACTAACTCAAGTGCGAAAAGTGGTTTTTCCACACAAATACAAGTGCAAAAGTGGTTTCCTGCACCAACACAAGTGCGAAAAGTGGTTTTTCAACACTAACACAAGTGCGAAAAGTGGTTTTTCAACACTAACACAAGTGCGAAAAGTGTTTTTTCCACACTAATACAAGTGCAAAAGTGGTTTCCTGCACCAACACAAGTGCGAAAAGTGGTTTTTCAACACTAACACAAGTGCGAAAAGTGGTTTTTCAACACTATCACAAGTGCAAAAAGTGTTTTTCAACACTAACACAAGTGCGAAAAGTGTTTTTTCCACACTAATACAAGTGCAAAAGTGGTTTCCTGCACCAACACAAGTGCGAAAAGTGGTTTTTCAACACTAACACAAGTGCGAAAAGTGGTTTTTCAACACTAACACAAGTGCGAAAAGTGGTTTTTCCACACTAATACAAGTGCAAAAGTGGTTTCCTGCACCAACACAAATGCGAAAAGTGGTTTTTCAACACTAACACAAGTGCAAAAAGTGGTTTTTCAACACTAACACAAGTGCAAAAAGTGGTTTTTCAACACTAACACTAGTGTGAAAAGTGGTTTTTCAACACTATCACAAGTGCAAAAAGTGGTTTTTCAACACTAACACAAGTGCGAAAAGTGGTTTTTCAACACTAACACAAGTGAGAAAAGTGGTTTTTCAACACTAACACAAGTGCAAAAAGTGGTTTCCTGCACCAACACAAATGCGAAAAGTGGTTTTTCAACACTAACACAAGTGCAAAAAGTGGTTTTTCAACACTAACACAAGTGCAAAAAGTGGTTTCTCAACACTAACACAAGTGCGAAAAGTGGTTTTTCAACACTATCACAAGTGCAAAAAGTGGTTTTTCAACACTAACACAAGTGCGAAAAGTGGTTTTTCAACACTAACACATGTGCGAAAAGTGTTTTTTTCACACTAATACAAGTGCAAAAGGGGTTTCCTGCACCAACACAAGTGCGAAAAGTGGTTTTTCAACACTAACACAAGTGCAAAAAGTGGTTTTTCAACACTATCACAAGTGCAAAAAGTGTTTTTTCCACACTAATACAAGTGCAAAAGTGGTTTCCTGCACCAACACAACTGCGAAAAGTGGTTTTTCAACACTAACACAAGTGCGAAAAGTGGTTTTTCAACACTAACACAAGTGCGAAAAGTGGTTTTTCCACACAAATACAAGTGCAAAAGTGGTTTCCTGCACCAACACAAGTGCGAAAAGTGGTTTTTCAACACTAACACAAGTGCGAAAAGTGGTTTTTCAACACTAACACAAGTGCGAAAAGTGTTTTTTCCACACTAATACAAGTGCAAAAGTGGTTTCCTGCACCAACACAAGTGCGAAAAGTGGTTTTTCAACACTAACACAAGTGCGAAAAGTGGTTTTTCAACACTATCACAAGTGCAAAAAGTGTTTTTTCAACACTAACACAAGTGCGAAAAGTGTTTTTTCCACACTAATACAAGTGCAAAAGTGGTTTCCTGCACCAACACAAGTGCGAAAAGTGGTTTTTCAACACTAACACAAGTGCGAAAAGTGGTTTTTCAACACTAACACAAGTGCGAAAAGTGGTTTTTCCACACTAATACAAGTGCAAAAGTGGTTTCCTGCACCAACACAAATGCGAAAAGTGGTTTTTCAACACTAACACAAGTGCAAAAAGTGGTTTTTCAACACTAACACAAGTGCAAAAAGTGGTTTTTCAACACTAACACAAGTGTGAAAAGTGGTTTTTCAACACTATCACAAGTGCAAAAAGTGGTTTTTCAACACTAACACAAGTGCGAAAAGTGGTTTTTCAACACTAACACAAGTGAGAAAAGTGGTTTTTCAACACTAACACAAGTGCAAAAAGTGGTTTCCTGCACCAACACAAATGCGAAAAGTGGTTTTTCAACACTAACACAAGTGCGAAAAGTGGTTTTTCAACACTAACACAAGTGCAAAAAGTGGTTTCTCAACACTAACACAAGTGCGAAAAGTGGTTTTTCAACACTATCACAAGTGCAAAAAGTGGTTTTTCAACACTAACACAAGTGCGAAAAGTGGTTTTTCAACACTAACACATGTGCGAAAAGTGTTTTTTTCACACTAATACAAGTGCAAAAGGGGTTTCCTGCACCAACACAAGTGCGGAAAGTGGTTTTTCAACACTAACACAAGTGCAAAAAGTGGTTTTTCAACACTATCACAAGTGCAAAAAGTGTTTTTTCCACACTTATACAAGTGCAAAAGTGGTTTCCTGCACCAACACAAGTGCAAAAAGTGGTTTTTCAACACAAAGTGTGAAAAGTGGTTTTTCAACACTATCACAAGTGCGAAAAGTGGTTTTTCAACACTAACACAAGTGCGAAAAGTGGTTTTTCAACACTAACACAAGTGCGAAAAGTGTTTTTTCCACACTAATACAAGTGCAAAAGTGGTTTCCTGCACCAACACAAGTGCGAAAAGTGGTTTTTCAACACTAACACAAGTGCGAAAAGTGGTTTTTCAACACTATCACAAGTGCAAAAAGTGTTTTTTCAACACTAACACAAGTGCGAAAAGTGTTTTTTCCACACTAATACAAGTGCAAAAGTGGTTTCCTGCACCAACACAAGTGCGAAAAGTGGTTTTTCAACACTAACACAAGTGCGAAAAGTGGTTTTTCAACACTAACACAAGTGCGAAAAGTGGTTTTTCCACACTAATACAAGTGCAAAAGTGGTTTCCTGCACCAACACAAATGCGAAAAGTGGTTTTTCAACACTAACACAAGTGCAAAAAGTGGTTTTTCAACACTAACACAAGTGCAAAAAGTGGTTTTTCAACACTAACACAAGTGTGAAAAGTGGTTTTTCAACACTATCACAAGTGCAAAAAGTGGTTTTCAACACTAACACAAGTGCGAAAAGTGGTTTTTCAACACTAACACAAGTGAGAAAAGTGGTTTTTCAACACTAACACAAGTGCAAAAAGTGGTTTTTCAACACTAACACAAGTGCAAAAGTGGTTTTTCCACACTAATACAAGTGCAAAAGTGGTTTCCTGCACCAACACAAGTGCGAAAAGTGGTTTTTCAACACTAACACAAGTGCGAAAAGTGGTTTTTCAACACTAACACAAGTGCGAAAAGTGGTTTTTCCACACTAATACAAGTGCAAAAGTGGTTTCCTGCACCAACACAAGTGCGAAAAGTGGTTTTTAAACAATAACACAAGTGCGAAAAGTGGTTTTTCAACACTAACACAAGTGCGAAAAGTGGTTTTTCAACACTAACACAAGTGCGAAAAGTGTTTTTTCCACACTAATACAAGTGCAAAAGTGGTTTCCTGCACCAACACAAGTGCGAAAAGTGGTTTTTCAACACTAACACAAGTGCGAAAAGTGGTTTTTCAACACTATCACAAGTGCAAAAAGTGTTTTTTCAACACTAACACAAGTGCGAAAAGTATTTTTTCCACACTAATACAAGTGCAAAAGTGGTTTCCTGCACCAACACAAGTGCGAAAAGTGGTTTTTCAACACTAACACAAGTGCAAAAAGTGGTTTTTCAACACTAACACAAGTGCGAAAAGTGGTTTTTCCACACTAATACAAGTGCAAAAGTGGTTTCCTGCACCAACACAAATGCGAAAAGTGGTTTTTCAACACTATCACAAGTGCAAAAAGTGTTTTTTCAACACTAACACAAGTGCGAAAAGTGGTTTTTCCACACTAATACAAGTGCAAAAGTGGTTTCCTGCACCAACACAAGTGCGAAAAGTGGTTTTTCAACACTAACACAAGTGCGAAAAGTGGTTTTTCAACACTATCACAAATGCAAAAAGTAGTTTTTCCACACTAATACAAGTGCAAAAGTGGTTTCCTGGACCAACACAAGTGCGAAAAGTGGTTTTTCAACACTAACACAAGTGCGAAAAGTGGTTTTTCAACACTAACACAAGTGCGAAAAGTGGTTTTTCAACACTAGCACAACTGCAAAAAGTGTTTTTTCCACACTAATACAAGTGCAAAAGTGGTTTCCTGCACCAACACAAGTGCGAAAAGTGGTTTTTCAACACTAACACAAGTGCGAAAAGTGGTTTTTCCACACTAATACAAGTGCAAAAGTGGTTTCCTGCACCAATACAAGTGCAAAAAGTGGTTTTTCAACACTAACACAAGTGCGAAAAGTGGTTTTTCAACACTAACACAAGTGCGAAAAGTGTTTTTTCCAAACTAATACAAGTGCAAAAGTGGTTTCCCGCACCAACACAAGTGCGAAAAGTGGTTTTTCAACACAAAGTGCGAAAAGTGGTTTTTCAACACTATCACAAGTGCGAAAAGTGGTTTTTCAACACTAACACAAGTGCGAAAAGTGTTTTTTCCAAACTAATACAAGTGCAAAAGTGGTTTCCTGCACCAACACAAGTGCGAAAAGTGGTTTTTCAACACAAAGTGTGAAAAGTGGTTTTTCAACACTATCACAAGTGCGAAAAGTGGTTTTTCAACACTAACACAAGTGCGAAAAGTGGTTTTTCAACACTAACACAAGTGCGAAAAGTGTTTTTTCCACACTAATACAAGTGCAAAAGTGGTTTCCTGCACCAACACAAGTGCGAAAAGTGGTTTTTCAACACTAACACAAGTGCGAAATGTGGTTTTTCAACACTGTCACAAGTGCAAAAAGTGTTTTTTCCACACTAATACAAGTGCAAAAGTGGTTTCCTGCACCAACACAACTGCGAAAAGTGGTTTTTCAACACTAACACAAGTGCGAAAAGTGGTTTTTCAACACTAACTCAAGTGCGAAAAGTGGTTTTTCCACACAAATACAAGTGCAAAAGTGGTTTCCTGCACCAACACAAGTGCGAAAAGTGGTTTTTCAACACTAACACAAGTGCGAAAAGTGGTTTTTCAACACTAACACAAGTGCGAAAAGTGTTTTTTCCACACTAATACAAGTGCAAAAGTGGTTTCCTGCACCAACACAAGTGCGAAAAGTGGTTTTTCAACACTAACACAAGTGCGAAAAGTGGTTTTTCAACACTATCACAAGTGCAAAAAGTGTTTTTCAACACTAACACAAGTGCGAAAAGTGTTTTTTCCACACTAATACAAGTGCAAAAGTGGTTTCCTGCACCAACACAAGTGCGAAAAGTGGTTTTTCAACACTAACACAAGTGCGAAAAGTGGTTTTTCAACACTAACACAAGTGCGAAAAGTGGTTTTTCCACACTAATACAAGTGCAAAAGTGGTTTCCTGCACCAACACAAATGCGAAAAGTGGTTTTTCAACACTAACACAAGTGCAAAAAGTGGTTTTTCAACACTAACACAAGTGCAAAAAGTGGTTTTTCAACACTAACACTAGTGTGAAAAGTGGTTTTTCAACACTATCACAAGTGCAAAAAGTGGTTTTTCAACACTAACACAAGTGCGAAAAGTGGTTTTTCAACACTAACACAAGTGAGAAAAGTGGTTTTTCAACACTAACACAAGTGCAAAAAGTGGTTTCCTGCACCAACACAAATGCGAAAAGTGGTTTTTCAACACTAACACAAGTGCAAAAAGTGGTTTTTCAACACTAACACAAGTGCAAAAAGTGGTTTCTCAACACTAACACAAGTGCGAAAAGTGGTTTTTCAACACTATCACAAGTGCAAAAAGTGGTTTTTCAACACTAACACAAGTGCGAAAAGTGGTTTTTCAACACTAACACATGTGCGAAAAGTGTTTTTTTCACACTAATACAAGTGCAAAAGGGGTTTCCTGCACCAACACAAGTGCGAAAAGTGGTTTTTCAACACTAACACAAGTGCAAAAAGTGGTTTTTCAACACTATCACAAGTGCAAAAAGTGTTTTTTCCACACTAATACAAGTGCAAAAGTGGTTTCCTGCACCAACACAACTGCGAAAAGTGGTTTTTCAACACTAACACAAGTGCGAAAAGTGGTTTTTCAACACTAACACAAGTGCGAAAAGTGGTTTTTCCACACAAATACAAGTGCAAAAGTGGTTTCCTGCACCAACACAAGTGCGAAATGTGGTTTTTCAACACTAACACAAGTGCGAAAAGTGGTTTTTCAACACTAACACAAGTGCGAAAAGTGTTTTTTCCACACTAATACAAGTGCAAAAGTGGTTTCCTGCACCAACACAAGTGCGAAAAGTGGTTTTTCAACACTAACACAAGTGCGAAAAGTGGTTTTTCAACACTATCACAAGTGCAAAAAGTGTTTTTTCAACACTAACACAAGTGCGAAAAGTGTTTTTTCCACACTAATACAAGTGCAAAAGTGGTTTCCTGCACCAACACAAGTGCGAAAAGTGGTTTTTCAACACTAACACAAGTGCGAAAAGTGGTTTTTCAACACTAACACAAGTGCGAAAAGTGGTTTTTCCACACTAATACAAGTGCAAAAGTGGTTTCCTGCACCAACACAAATGCGAAAAGTGGTTTTTCAACACTAACACAAGTGCAAAAAGTGGTTTTTCAACACTAACACAAGTGCAAAAAGTGGTTTTTCAACACTAACACAAGTGTGAAAAGTGGTTTTTCAACACTATCACAAGTGCAAAAAGTGGTTTTTCAACACTAACACAAGTGCGAAAAGTGGTTTTTCAACACTAACACAAGTGAGAAAAGTGGTTTTTCAACACTAACACAAGTGCAAAAAGTGGTTTCCTGCACCAACACAAATGCGAAAAGTGGTTTTTCAACACTAACACAAGTGCGAAAAGTGGTTTTTCAACACTAACACAAGTGCAAAAAGTGGTTTCTCAACACTAACACAAGTGCGAAAAGTGGTTTTTCAACACTATCACAAGTGCAAAAAGTGGTTTTTCAACACTAACACAAGTGCGAAAAGTGGTTTTTCAACACTAACACATGTGCGAAAAGTGTTTTTTTCACACTAATACAAGTGCAAAAGGGGTTTCCTGCACCAACACAAGTGCGGAAAGTGGTTTTTCAACACTAACACAAGTGCAAAAAGTGGTTTTTCAACACTATCACAAGTGCAAAAAGTGTTTTTTCCACACTTATACAAGTGCAAAAGTGGTTTCCTGCACCAACACAAGTGCAAAAAGTGGTTTTTCAACACAAAGTGTGAAAAGTGGTTTTTCAACACTATCACAAGTGCGAAAAGTGGTTTTTCAACACTAACACAAGTGCGAAAAGTGGTTTTTCAACACTAACACAAGTGCGAAAAGTGTTTTTTCCACACTAATACAAGTGCAAAAGTGGTTTCCTGCACCAACACAAGTGCGAAAAGTGGTTTTTCAACACTAACACAAGTGCGAAATGTGGTTTTTCAACACTATCACAAGTGCAAAAAGTGTTTTTTCCACACTAATACAAGTGCAAAAGTGGTTTCCTGCACCAACACAACTGCGAAAAGTGGTTTTTCAACACTAACACAAGTGCGAAAAGTGGTTTTTCAACACTAACACAAGTGCGAAAAGTGGTTTTTCCACACAAATACAAGTGCAAAAGTGGTTTCCTGCACCAACACAAGTGCGAAAAGTGGTTTTTCAACACTAACACAAGTGCGAAAAGTGGTTTTTCAACACTAACACAAGTGCAAAAAGTGTTTTTTCCACACTAATACAAGTGCAAAAGTGGTTTCCTGCACCAACACAAGTGCGAAAAGTGGTTTTTCAACACTAACACAAGTGCGAAAAGTGGTTTTTCAACACTATCACAAGTGCAAAAAGTGTTTTTTCAACACTAACACAAGTGCGAAAAGTGTTTTTTCCACACTAATACAAGTGCAAAAGTGGTTTCCTGCACCAACACAAGTGCGAAAAGTGGTTTTTCAACACTAACACAAGTGCGAAAAGTGGTTTTTCAACACTAACACAAGTGCGAAAAGTGGTTTTTCCACACTAATACAAGTGCAAAAGTGGTTTCCTGCACCAACACAAATGCGAAAAGTGGTTTTTCAACACTAACACAAGTGCAAAAAGTGGTTTTTCAACACTAACACAAGTGCAAAAAGTGGTTTTTCAACACTAACACAAGTGTGAAAAGTGGTTTTTCAACACTATCACAAGTGCAAAAAGTGGTTTTCAACACTAACACAAGTGCGAAAAGTGGTTTTTCAACACTAACACAAGTGAGAAAAGTGGTTTTTCAACACTAACACAAGTGCAAAAAGTGGTTTTTCAACACTAACACAAGTGCAAAAGTGGTTTTTCCACACTAATACAAGTGCAAAAGTGGTTTCCTGCACCAACACAAATGCGAAAAGTGGTTTTTCAACACTAACACAAGTGCAAAAAGTGGTTTTTCAACACTAACACAAGTGCAAAAAGTGGTTTTTCAACACTAACACAAGTGTGAAAAGTGGTTTTTCAACACTATCACAAGTGCAAAAAGTGGTTTTCAACACTAACACAAGTGCGAAAAGTGGTTTTTCAACACTAACACAAGTGAGAAAAGTGGTTTTTCAACACTAACACAAGTGCAAAAAGTGGTTTTTCCACACTAATACAAGTGCAAAAGTGGTTTCCTGCACCAACACAAATGCGAAAAGTGGTTTTTCAACACTAACACAAGTGCAAAAAGTGGTTTTTCAACACTAACACAAGTGCAAAAAGTGGTTTCTCAACACTAACACAAGTGCGAAAAGTGGTTTTTCAACACTATCACAAGTGCAAAAAGTGGATTTTCAACACTAACACAAGTGCGAAAAGTGGTTTTTCAACACTAACACATGTGCGAAAAGTGTTTTTTTCACACTAATACAAGTGCAAAAGGGGTTTCCTGCACCAACACAAGTGCGAAAAGTGGTTTTTCAACACTAACACAAGTGCAAAAAGTGGTTTTTCAACACTATCACAAGTGCAAAAAGTGTTTTTTCCACACTAATACAAGTGCAAAAGTGGTTTCCTGCACCAACACAACTGCGAAAAGTGGTTTTTCAACACTAACACAAGTGCGAAAAGTGGTTTTTCAACACTAACACAAGTGCGAAAAGTGGTTTTTCCACACAAATACAAGTGCAAAAGTGGTTTCCTGCACCAACACAAGTGCGAAAAGTGGTTTTTCAACACTAACACAAGTGCGAAAAGTGGTTTTTCAACACTAACACAAGTGCGAAAAGTGTTTTTTCCACACTAATACAAGTGCAAAAGTGGTTTCCTGCACCAACACAAGTGCGAAAAGTGGTTTTTCAACACTAACACAAGTGCGAAAAGTGGTTTTTCAACACTATCACCAGTGCAAAAAGTGTTTTTTCAACACTAACACAAGTGCGAAAAGTGTTTTTTCCACACTAATACAAGTGCAAAAGTGGTTTCCTGCACCAACACAAGTGCGAAAAGTGGTTTTTCAACACTAACACAAGTGCGAAAAGTGGTTTTTCAACACTAACACAAGTGCGAAAAGTGGTTTTTCCACACTAATACAAGTGCAAAAGTGGTTTCCTGCACCAACACAAATGTGAAAAGTGGTTTTTCAACACTAACACAAGTGCGAAAAGTGGTTTTTCAACACTAACACAAGTGCAAAAAGTGGTTTCTCAACACTAACACAAGTGCGAAAAGTGGTTTTTCAACACTATCACAAGTGCAAAAAGTGGTTTTTCAACACTAATACAAGTGCGAAAAGTGGTTTTTCAACACTAACACATGTGCGAAAAGTGTTTTTTTCACACTAATACAAGTGCAAAAGGGGTTTCCTGCACCAACACAAGTGCGAAAAGTGGTTTTTCAACACTAACACAAGTGCGAAAAGTGGTTTTTCAACACTAACACAAGTGCGAAAAGTGGTTTTTCCACACTAATACAAGTGCAAAAGTGGTTTCCTGCACCAACACAAGTGCGAAAAGTGTTTTTTCAACACTAACACAAGTGCGAAAAGTGGTTTTTAAACACTATCACAAGTGCAAAAAGTGTTTTTTCCACACTAATACAAGTGCAAAAGTGGTTTCCTGCACCAACACAAGTACGAAAAGTGGTTTTTCAACATGAACACAAGTGCGAAAAGTGGTTTTTCAACACTACCACAAGTGCGAAAAGTGGTTTTTCCACACTAATACAAGTGCGAAAAGTGGTTTTTCCACACTAATACAAGTGCAAAAGTGGTTTCCTGCACCAACACAAGTGCGAAAAGTGGTTTTTCAACACTAACACAAGTGCGAAAAGTGGTTTCC